>NW_008649769.1:39049-58786 GCF_000695815.1 Acanthisitta chloris
TGCTTGGCTCCCCACCCCCATGTGGGGATGCTCAGCTTCCCCTCACCCCCTGAGGTGAGGCATCTCACAATGGGCAGATGTAACTCTAGGCATGCCTGAGTCCCAGACAGCCCATTAAACAGAGACTCCCTGGGGGGAGCCATCAGGGACCAGGAGGAGGTAACGATCACTGCTTTAACCCTTGTGGAGACGACAATAGAATACATACCATTGGCTAACCCCACACTGCAACCCAGGACAGTGCCAAAACCTGCATGCTTTCCACCATCTGAGTAGTGGAGTATGCTCCCAGAAATTTGCTGCCCGGGGCATGTTTGTCCTCATGTGTGTTAGAAACTGGAGGGGAAAAGTAAGAATGCATGAAAGATGAAGGGTGCATGGCTGAGCTCAGGAATGATGTCGGTGAAATCCCTGGGGCCAAGGTGCATCATCCCTGCCTAGCTGTGAGGGCTAGAGTTGGGCAGCGCTAGCCACACAGTTGGTGCCAGTGCTGTCAGTGCATGTGTTTCACTTCCCAGGTGGTCGCTGTGCTGTTCAGACTGCCAGCAACCCTACTTCAGCTGGCCTGGTGTTGTGGCCTTAGAGGAGGAAACTTAAATGGCAGTGTGGTCACATAACCAGGAGAAAATGAGTGCGTGTGGGTGTGACCACACATCACTGCAAAAGCAGACTGAAGAAGGAAATATGCTCACCTCTTAAATAAAGGCTGAGTTGCAAAAGTTGCAGTGAGGTATAGGACTTGGGATGCATGTTTGCTTGTTGGGAACAGTGCAATGTGTGAGGTTGGGGACAACCGTACTGTGATTGAGGTAACAGCACGACTGCCCATCTGCAGGCACAAAGCATGCTGCATGTCACTCGAAGCTGTTCTGGTACAACAGGGTGTCTTCCTGGTCAGGGACTGGAAAGGACTTCCTGTGAATCTACAACCAGAACACACAATTATTAACCAAAAGAACTTTCCTTGGTTAATGCAGTCAACAATAATGAGCTAAAACTTCAAATACAAAGTACTGAAACCTTAACTAATTTTTGCTACTATGTAAAACAGCACAGCTTCAAGTGCATTGATGAGTTAATGGGCCCATATAGGCCTATCCGTTGGCTAGATTTCTGAAGGCTTTTCCTCTTTTCATGGTATGTGAATGGTTTCATTGCAAGAAGCTGAAACATTGAAAATCTCAACGCAAATTGGAGGCTCAGATGCAATACCACTCAACAGTGCCACAACAAGTTACTGCAAGACATTGAAGATGACTGTCCATTAGTGCATTTTCAGTCTTTGACAAATAAGAAATATTTTTATTATCCAGCCTTAACTCACAATGAGATAGAATTCAGTCAGAAGACTTTGCATGTATCATTGGCCAAAGGTGCCAGTTTAACTGATAACACACTGGAGGTGACTTGAACTTGGGCCTGAGCTCACAACTTTCATTCTCCAATATTATGCAGAAAATTCAATGCTTGCTTTATTTTTATGCAAACCTGTCCATGGGGAGCTTTGCTTCTGAGTTTTGAGTTAGTAAGGATGGACCAAGCAATGTTCCCTCCTGAAGGTTACAGAATGAGGTTCAGTGTACCCTGGAATGTTTTCTTGAAGGGTCTGATCTTTCCAAAAATGCAATGCCGACAACTTGGTATTGAGCTCAAACCTATTCATTGAAGAAAACCCACTCAACACTCGGTATAGTAATTTTTCAAAGAGCAGTATTCCTGGTGGGATTTTTTTTCACATGCTGGTAATTCTGTATGTTGCTGGAGCAGCTCCAGGACAGACGAGCTCATGCCCTGTGTAGTCTGTTTTCATATTGAGCAAACACTGCTGAGATGCAGAAAAATAGTGATTTAAACTGATAAGCTTGCAAAAGAGAGCTGACTCACCTAGTGCCACGAAAAAAGGATTCCCACACTGCCATACACCTGAAAGTGTTGAACTTGTACAAGCCCAGTCCCCTGCCCTTCTCCTGAAGGTGTTTGGGAATCACCAGGTAGTTCTACTTGGCCAGGGTAGAGCTGCTATCTTTATATCACAGTACAAGTCTTTCTTTTGAGTGGTTGGGCCCACGTAGATGAAAATGGTTAGTGCTGGTACTGTGCTTACAGGGCCAGATGGGACAAGACAGTCCAACAAGCTCCATACCTGCTTTGGATAAGAGCAGTAGTGTGGTAGAGGATGTTATTTAATTTTAGATTTTATCAAGATTTAGAGTGGCATTTGAGGGCAAAACATGCAGAAGGATTTAATTCAGAATAGGTCCCAATCAGGATACTAGATTGCTGCTTTGAAACTAAACCCAGAAAATACTGCTCTCACCTTGCTCTCCACCCAGAAAAGTGCAAAACATAAAAATGTTGGTTTGGATCTTGCCTGAAGCACAGTCCGGAGCTTAGCAAGAAGGTACTCTCTCAACTTGCCTATGACTCTGCTGTTTCCTTGACCTGACTGGAGCAGACTAGCTAATCCCATGACAGAGGACAGATGGACATGATGTGTCATGATCAAGGTTGGGCTTTGCTTTGCGAGTCATAGAATCATTTAGGTTGGAAAAGACCTCTAAAATCATCAAGTCCAACCATTAACCCAGCACCGCTGTGTACACTGATAAACCATATCCCCAAGCACCACATCCACACATCTTTTGAACACTTTCAGGGACGATGATTCCACCACTTCTCTGGGCAGTCTGTTCCAATATTTGGCCCCAGTTTCAGTGAAGAAATATTATCCAAATATCTAATTTAAAGCTCCCCAAATGACCAAAATGGTCATTGGTGGTATCTTGCTTCAGTATGTGTAGCATAATGGACATTACCAGACCCAGAAACTTTCATGTTACTGTGCTCTGGCTTTTCCTCAGAAGGGGAGCAAACAGTGATCTGGCTTTTCAGTGGATGTAGTCAGGCTGTGGTTTCCTCACCAGGAGCTGGCATGATGTAACTTGGTCTTGTCCCGTTCTCTGATAGTGTTACTAAAGTGGAGGGCCAGTGAAATCTCTTTGTCTCTCATGAATGTGACAGTGTCTTCTTGGCTTGTGTGCTGGGAGTTCATCTGGAGTCTTGGCACTTGGAATGGAAGAAAATCCAGGCTGCATGTTGGGGCATGTCACAAAAACTGTTTCCAGAGAGGGCTACCTGTTGCCAGAAAGTATGTGAATAAAGTTTGGATACTTCATTTTAGACCAAAGAGCAGCTTCTTCTGACATGTTCTTTGGAAGTCTTCCCTGTGAAATTACAGGTACAGGTAAATCTCAGGCCTGGACAGAATACATCTCTTGGGTGAACCTGGAGATTTTCTGCTAGATTTTCTGTTGCCGGCTGTTCTCCTAATTACATGTGCATTTAAGTGCTTTCCCCTCACAGCTTCATGAGCCAGAATGAAGCTAGCAGTGGTTAGTGGTAGAGGAGGCCAAAAGTCAAATATCTGTGAGAGGGAAAGTTACAAAAATAACAAAATAAGCAATTTTTACTTGGAAACTGTTATGTGATTGATTTTTCCCTTGCAAATCTTTGCACTGAACTCTATGCAGCTCGTCTTATGGATAGGAAAAAACCCACCAGGGTTTGTGCTAAAATATAATCTTCCTCTGCTTGGCCTGAATAGCACCTGCCTAATAAAGACCTGACTTACAGGCTCCTTGGATCTACTCCAACAGCACCTGGTTATCACCTGTTTGCTGCTCTCGTGCATCTGCTGGGCAGCTGGCAGACTGCTGCAGAGCAGACCCCACACAGAGAGTTACTCTACCTACCACACATCTCACTTGTGGGCTATGAAGATGGTGAAGGGCCTAGAGGGGAATCTATATGAGGAACAGCTGAGGTAACTTGGTTTGTTCAGCCTGGAGAAAAGGAGACTGAGGGAAGACCTCATAGCAGCCTACACCTCCCTCATGAGGGGAAGCAAAGAAGAGGCAGGCACAGATCTCTCTGGTGACCAGCAAAAGGACCTGAGAAAATGGCATGAAGTTGTGTCAGAGGAAGTTTACGTTGGATATTAGGAAAAGGTTCTTTATCCAGAGGGTGTTTGGGCACTGGAACAGCTCCCCAGGGCAGTGGTCACAACACCAAGCCTGACAGAGCTCAAGAAGCATTTGCACAATACTCTCAGGCACATAGTGTGATTCTTGTGCAGTGCAGGGCCTTGGACTTTAATGATCCTTAAGGGTCCCTTCTATTAACCCAAACAAGCAAAGCCTGAAGTGGGACAGAACCGATGCAAGTTAAGTTGTTTGAAGACACAGTGAGTGTTTATAAAAGAAACAGAGGCCGGGGAAGTAATTATCTGTGGGTGCACACACACAGGGATGCTGAGTGAAGGAGGCTGCTGTAGCTCCAGACCTGTGCTGCTGCCTCAAATTGTTCCCAGCTTAGTTAGTCCTCAACCAAGATAATCCACCTATAAAAAGTCAAGTATGGCCTGCATCTATAGTGACCTATTGAAAGAGATAAAAAAGGTTTTATTTTGTAAGGTATCTCTGACTCATCTGCACAACAAGGCATGAGAATATTGGTGCTATTTGTGCATGAATTTTTCTGGCTGTGATGTAAGATGCAAAGTGATTTTCCTTCACTTCATTGTATGCTCTTACCTCTAGGAAATCCCCAATACTTACTGCATAAAAGGATTACATTATTTTCAAAGTTCTTTGTTGGAAATGCAGGACACCCTGTCTTGTTATCCAAGGAAAGACTCAATACTTTACACTTTGCAGTCATCTCTGGTTTTGTTTTGCTAATTAGGTCCGAAGAGTAAGGTGTTCCCACAGTTAATACCCATGGCAGGATTCTTGAACAATTTCTGGCTTGGATTATGTTTGTGTAAGGAAGGGGAGCAAAGTCACTGGTGTCTGAGGGGCTTGGGAGATCTCTCGGGGTTGTGTTCTCTGGGGCAGACAGGAACAACATTGTTGCCAAACTTTGACCCAGCCAATTAATCTCCTAGATGACAGACATTAATTAAGAGCCAAACCCAGCCTAAAGCCTTCCAGGACAATGACTAAACTTCAGCAAAACTGTCTATTGACACCTGAAAGTGGGTGAACAAAGTCAGAAACCTACACCCTGAGCTTTGATGCTGCTACCATATGCCTGGCAGAAGACTTCCAGCAGCTCATGGCATTGGGTCTTGACCTTCCAATAGGGACCTTTTGCCTGCAGGTCCTGATGTCCTGATGTGACTCAAATACCTTGACTGCAGGTAGCTGGCAGGAGCTCCACCAGCCTGCGTGATTTACAAGATGCAGAGCAGGACAGAGATACCAACACTTCAAGTGGTAAAGGACATTCGCTGCCTAGGGGTACCTTGGCATTAGGGTGGCAAATGATGGTGGGTGCCATACAAAGGATTGCATGTGACAAGCAGAAGCTGCTACATGGAAAACATTGTGTTTCTTATCTGTTTTGAGTGTGTTGTAAGATACACATACTTGAGGTTTATAGTTCAGTTTTCTTCAGGATATTGGAACATCTGTTTAAAAAGTGCACAAGAAGGGGGAATATCTTCTTCAATGTTAATAGTGAATATGTGCACAGAATTGAATTATCTAGAAGATTAGGACACAAGGGATATTCTGAGAGGTTTAAATATCGCTGTTTGGATTCACTTGCTGATCTGTTGCCAAATGTACTGAAGAAAGCTGGAATAGGATAAAATGGAAACTTGATCAATTGCCTGTGCTTGCAGACAGAACTGCAGATTCCTGTGCTACAAGAGACAGATGTCTGGCTTTGTGGAACTACCTGTTTTGGAATAATACAATATGTCAATTTTTTCATTCTGATGGGGTGCAGAAGTTAGTGGAGATTGTGCATAGGAGGCTACATAATAACAATTACATCAATAAACCAGCCTTGCATATTCTTCCTTTCAGTCTCTTGTTGGTGTCCCTAGTCAAGCTAGTCCATGAGTTGTATATGTCACTGTGTGCACAGAACACTAATGTTCAGGTAAAACCTCAAAATACTGTTGAGGAAACCCAGACAGCATAGTGGATCAAACTGTCTCCTGATAGGTTCCTAAACCACTGCTGGCTTCTGACTGCTCACGAATGAACATCATTCAAGTCACTGGTCTGCAGAAAATCACAAGATCTCAGGTTAAGAAAGGTCCTCTCCACAGAAGGGTTTCCTTTTGACAATGTGCTTCTGCATAGGACAAGTCCTCATACAATTATCAGAAGTAAATAAAAGAATTTGCTTTTGAGGTGCCTGTGGGACATAATTCAGCCCTAGCTACTATTTCTGTAGAGTTTGTTCCCATTTTCTGTACCACTGGTTTCTCCAGAGAGAGGACTGACCATTAATGCCCCACTCTTCCTTCATGCTCTCCATATGATGGCTTGTGAGTTTGGTAAGGGCAATGTTTAGGAAATGCAGGATGTAATTAGAAGCAGCTGATGACGACAGGACTCTGGAGTTGTTTTCTTAATCGGTTAGGGTTCTGACTTTGAAGGTGGGTGTTTTTTTGTGTCTGTTTCTGTCCTGAGTCATTTTTATGTCATGGCAAGCTCACTCCACAGTATGTCTTCACCAGTCAAAGCAGTGACAATGTTGAAAACAGCACACTGCTGTTCATGATGAAGACCAATTGTGGGCTCTCACAGACATCTACCTACACTTTATCTCTAAAGTTAACATAAAGGGAGAGTGGGCTCTCACAGACATCTACCTACCCTTTATCTCTAAAGTTAACATAAAGGGAGAGCAACCTTAAAATCTGGGTCCCAGAAGATGTGTGATACTTAACAGTCTGTTTCTTCCTTCTTCCACCTTCAAAGACTGATGACGCTTTGTGCTCATTTGTTCTCTGAAAAATGCCCTAGAAGGGTGCAGCATAGGTGGGAAGATGAAACGCTGGAGACCAAAATGTGGATATTGGTGCTTCTGCTCAGCCAGTATGAATGTGTTAGCATGAGAGGTTTCCACAGGCCCAGGGCTGTTAGAGTGGAACAGTGACCTGTGGCACAGGGCTGCACTGGACCAGGTGGGTCATCTTCTCCCTGTCACCTTCCAGGGAAGGACACTACAAACTGAACAAGGAGAGTGGTGCAGCTACCCATCAATTCCCATGTTGTGTGTTAAGGGAAGTGAGAGAGGGCTAGGAAAGGAATCCCAGCCTGTGTAGCACTGGATATTTGATATCTGCACATCATGCCTGGCAGGGCTGGACAGGTCAAGTGCAAGGAAGGCCTACAGCTAAAAACCAGGAAAAGTCTTAGCAACAGCTGGTGTGTTCCATCAAATTCCTGCTCATGAAACTTCTTTCCAGATGCTCTGGGTTTTCTGCTGAATGAAACTCAATTGAATTGACTATCCATTATAACCACTTACACCATTAATGTTTGTTCTAGTAACAGAAGGAAGCTTAACAGTAAAATCGCCTCTCCTTTTTTATAACAGAGGTAATTTACTTTTCTGGGAAACTAGGTGATTTGTACTGGAAAAAACCCAAGAGCAAATTGTGCAAGACATACCAAAAGAACACCAATCCAAACTTTCTGATGCACCATGCATATATTACACAAAGCCTATTAGAATAATGCTCAGCCTGTTTAAAAATAGCATTTTCCCATAAGTTTTTTTCATGTGCTTTGCTTTCTAAGAGTGAAACATCTTTTCCCCTCAGGCAAAATATCTCAGTCTGGCAGGAAATAATAGTTTATGGCCAGTAAAAGTGTTAGTTCAAAATATATATCAAAATTGTATATGTATGTAACAAGATTACAGTTTTAAGGTAGATTTGTCACCTGGAAAAGTGTCTTCCACTCTGAATGGAATTACTGCTTTGTGAGATGTTCCTTCTGATTAAAATAGACTCATAACTAAAGAATGTCCATTTGGGAATTTCTAGGGGGAAAATGAGCTGTAAAAAATTTGCATCTTTCACTCATGTCTGATCTCAGCTCTGAGTAAGATCTCAGAATTCACCCTAGTGCTGATATGCAGCTTGTGCATATGGGATATTGAATATTGCCTGACTTCTGTGGCACTGCAAGATACTGAAATGGAAAAGAGAAAATCTTGGCAGGTGGTTATTTTGCTCCGTATTTGTATCAAATATCAGTGATGTGAAGCTGTCAACACTGAATTTTAGTACAAATGCTGTGTAAGTGAATTACTGTAGCAAGAACAGGTGAGGCAGTCAAAATTCAGTGGCCTACCGTGTGTTGCATTATTATGCACCTGCCTTTTGCCTCCACAACCACAAAGCATATTGCTTGGAAATCAATTAATCTACACAAATAGTTCTGTTTAATTTTTATATATGCATAAATATATATATATGCCAGATGTTAACTGGGAACACCATACAACTGGCACAAACAGGTCGAGAAGATTCCTAGAACACCTGTACGACTACTTCATGATGCAGGTACTAAGGGAGCCAATTAGGAAAAATGCCCTTCATGATTTGTTGCTTGTTAACAGAGAGGGTCTCCTGAGTGAAGTGGTGATTGGTGGCTGGTCTTGCCACAGCTGCCATGAAGCGATTGAGTTTAACGTCTCTGTTGACAGGAGGAAAAGTGCCAGCAAAACTTCAACCCTGGACATGAAGAGAGCAGACTTTGGGCTGCTCAGGGAACTGATGCGTAAGGTCCCCTGGGAAAATGCTTTTCAAGGTGTTGGGGTCCATCAGTGCTGGTCATTTTTTAAGCACCACCTCCTAAGGGAACAGGAGCAGGCTGTTCTTAAATGTCAGCAGTCCAGCAGATGAGGTAGAAAGCCACCTTGGCTGACCAGGAATCTTCTTTTGGGGTTTAGGCAGAAAAGGATAGAACATACTCAGTGGAAGCAGGGTCAGGTGATGTGGGAGCAACATAGAGATGCTGCTCACCACTGCAGGGAGAAAATTTGTGTGGCCAAAGCTCAATTTGAGCTGAAGCTGGCCAGTAGCGTGGGGGGCAATAAAAAGAGTTACTTTAAGTACATTTATGACAAAAAGCAGTGCAGAAATGACATCGAAATTACAGGATGAGGATAGTCACCTCACAAACAGGGACATAGACAAGGCAGAGATGTTTAATGATTTCTTTGCCTCTGTCTTCAGCACAGATGGTGGACTAAAGCGGACCCAGTACCCTGAGCTGGAGGACCATGGCTGCAAGAACAATAAACTCCCAGGTGACACTGATGTTCTGAGTGATATGCTGCTCCAGCTGGAACCCTATAAATCTATGGGGCCTGATTGGATTAATCCAAGAATACTTAAGGAGTTGGTTGAAGTCAATGTGAGGCCTCTCTTGATGATTTTTCAATGGTCTTGGGAATCTGGAGAGGTTCCACTTGACTGGAAGCTGGCTAATGTCCCAATTTTCGAAAAGATTATTCTGGGGGGACTGAAAAACACCTGAAGGATAAATCTGTCATTGGTCACAGCCAGCATATCATTCTGGACAAAATGTCCACCATACAGCTGGATAAACAAGTCCTGCCATGGGTGAGCAACAGGTTGGGTGCAAAGGGTTGCAGTGAATGGGGTTACATCAGACTGGTGACTGGTCACTACTAGGGTTCCACAGGCTTCATCTTAGGGCCAGTGCTCTTCAATATCTTCATAAATGACTTGGATGCAGGACTTGAAGGATGGTTAAGCAAGATTGCAGATGACACAAAATTGGGAGGAGCTGTTGACTCCCTTGAAGGCAGAGAGGCCCTGCAGAGAGACCTAGATAAGTTAGAAAGCTGGGAAATCACCAGCTGTATGAAGTTTAATATGCACCTGGGATGGGGCAACCCTGGCTATATGTACAGACTGGGGAATGAGATGCTGGAAAGTAGTGCTGCCAAAAGGGACCTGGGTATCATCAATGGCAAGTTGGCTAGGAGTCAGCAGTGTGCCTTGACAGCCAGGAGGACTAAATGTGTCCTGGGGTACATGAGGCCCAGCATTGTCAGCCAGTCGAGGGAGCTGATTGTCCCTCTCCACTCTGCGCTGCTGTGGCCTCACCTTGAATATTGTGTGCAGTTTTGGGCACCAAAATACAAGAAAGATATAAAGCTATTAGAGAGCATCCAAAGGAGAGCTACAAAGAGGGTGAATGGCCTATAGGGGAAGCCATATGAAGGAGTGGCTGAGGTCACTTGATCTGTTCAGCCTGGAGAAAAGGAAACTGAGGGGAGACCTCATCACTGTATACAATTTCCTCACAAAGGGAAGTGGAGGGGCAGGCACTGACCTCTTCTCTCTGGCAACCAGTGATAGGACTGGAGGGAATGGCCTGCAGTTGTCTCAGGGGAAGTTTAGGTTGGATATTAGAGGAAGATTCTTCACCCAGAGTGTAACTGGGCACTGGATCAGGCTCACCAGGGAAGTGGTGACAGCACCAAGCCTGACAGAGTTCAAGAAAGGCGTAGACAATGCTCTCAGGCACATGGTGTGATTCTTGGGGATGGTCTTGTACAGGGCCAAGACTTTTACTCGATGATCCAACTCTGATTATTCTGTGATTCTGTGATATATCAACAGCAAACACATATATCCTTATAATTAGAAATATATGCATGTGTGCTTACTTATAAATGTACACAACTCTTATCTATAATATGAATTGAATGATGAACTTCATAACTGGTAATATGTTTATCTATGCCATCACTATTGCTTCTGCCCGGCTTACTTGCTTTTCTATGAGACAATGCATACTTTTCAATAAACTTACCTTTCTCTACTATTTCTGCTTTAAAAACCCTCAAAAATGTTTGGGAAGTTCTGTTGAAGCACAGTTTTTTGCATAAGAGAAAAGCACAGCTCCTTGCTGAAACCAAGTTTCTGGTGCATGTTGTTGGACTGGAAACTATATTGCAGTGAATGGTGACCAAAACTTTGCATACCAGGCATAGCAAATCTTTCCATTGGTGGCAAAGAGGCTGAGGGAAAACCCAAGAGGGAATTGGAGGAAATATTTTCAAACTAGAACAAATTGCTGGATTACTCTTTTGTCAAAGGTCACATTCTTTGTTTAGGCAGACCTGTACAGCTCTGCTGAGGTCAGAAGAAGGAGTACGAGGAAGAGGAAGGCATACTGAGGAAATAAGCCTTCCTGTATGACCTCTGGGTGCTGCTTGCTCCACAGAGCACAGAAGAAGGAAAGAACAGGAAGGGAGTACACACAGCACTAGCGAGTGGAGAATTTTCTGAGATGCTTTAAGCTTCTTGGTTGGAATGAATCTCTCAAGCTCATCCAGTCCATCTGCCTGCTTAAAGCAGGACTGCCACTGGTACTATGTTAGGTTGGTTGTGGCTTTCTTCAGTCAAGCTTGGACATCTGTCCGAGATAGAGACCCCAAAACTTGTCTTGGTATCCTGTTCCAGCATGCCTTGCCCAGTTGATAAAGCCTTCCTGATGTCCTACTTGAACCTCCCAAGTTGTGATTTTTGTTTGTGGCTCCTTGCTGTACAATGTGTCACAACTGAAAATAGTTTTGCTTCACCATCTCGGTAGCTATCCTTCAAGCAGGTGGATATTGGATTGTCTCTTAGCCCTCTCTTGAAAATGTCTGCTGTAGGTGAGTGCAGAAGGTAGTCCTGGGACCACTCTTAGCTGTTGACTATTTAGTAATCATTCCTCTCAGCAGGTGATTGCTGCAGCTGAACCATTCTGAGGTGGTGCTTGTAAGTCAAAGCTGAACCACTGGAAGGTTACAAATGTAAAGAGAAAAGTCATAAAATGATGGAAAATGAGTCTGTTGGATGAATGTTGAGAAAAGCTTTGCTGCTGTATATCAACATATAGGTGCTACAAATATGGAAATACCAGTTTCAGCATGGAACTGAAACTGGTGTTATAATGTATACTGTGAAACATAATAGGCTGCACTTTGCTCATATACTTTGGGCTACATCTATACCTAATATTCTCAGGACCTTTCTCTTGCATTTGAGTAAACTGGCACACAGTAATCCATGTCAATATTGTTAAGTTTTCTCACCCTCCAGTAAGAGATTGCATCCAAACTCCCTGCAGGGGTGTGAGCAATACCGTGAACTGTTTTAGCGGCAAAGGCGAATAGGTTCTGATGCTCATGAGCTCCCTGGCACTGTTTAGACATGTGTGCCTAGACACAGACTCAGTATCTAGTTTGGTTCACAGGAATGTTCTTTGGGGTTTTTTTCTGCTTTCTTAACACAGGAATTTCATTTTTTTTTTCATGAAAACTCAGTCTCCTTTTTGGCCTCATTAAAAGCCAAGGACTGAGAGGATGGTTGCTGATTTGAATAGGGATCCTTGTTAGCAGAGATCTCTTCTTTGTGTTATGAAAAACATTAAGTCCTGACCAAAGGAGAGCTGCAATTAAACTGGTCCCACCTATGTCATGAGTGTGCATGCAAATGGAAGAGGATCATGGATGGCCTCAAGAAGAGGAATCACAGCAGCTGATTTCTTCCATGATGTCCTATCAAAGGTGTGTCAGTTGGCAAAAAGGTAACTCATTTACAACAGTAATCTGACTCAATAGTGTCTTCTCCAAACTAATCATCTGTATTCCCTTTGCAATTAAGAGATATGTGTATCTCCAGGGGGTGGTTCATCATCCCCTAAAGGTGTCTAATAGAGAGAGAATGAATCGCCCTCTGACAGTGCCTATTTCTCTCCATCATCTGCAGAAAATTGTTTTAAATTATATACTTAAACTAGCTACTTAACTTTTTGAGTGCTAGCATGAAGTGAAACTGATCCCTCCCAGTAGAGCTGGATGTATACCAAGGAAAATATTTGCAAACAAAGATTTGCAAACTTGCTTTGGCTTTCAGAACACCTTTTATCTGGTTTCCACAAACAGTATTTCAAGTAATATTTTATACGGGAATATTTTACAAGCAAATGCATTATTGTGGTGCAAATACTCATGTGATACCTGCCAAACTGCAGGTGAAAGCTTGGCAGTTGGTGAAGTCTCCAAGCCCTGGTGCTGGCTCTAAGAAACTGGTTTCAGTCCTACCCCCTGAAAAGCTCTGGAATTTTTAACATCCAGGTCAGAGAGGAGGAATACCATGGTATGTCTCTGGAGGCCAGTCACTTCCTGCAACCTGCCCATAGTGAATTCTTAAGTCCTGACCCACAGAAAGCAGGCTGACATTTGTTTATGGAAAATATTTACTGAGACATTATAGATAACATGCTATTTTCTAAAGTCCTATGCATTTTTTTTGTGATTGCTACTCAATCAGAAGATCCTAGCTCAGTTATATAGTATGCAAGTGGCTCATCTCACTCTTGTTCTTGCTAACCTTGATTCTGTCTGAATTAGTTACTGGAAAATTATGACTATTTGCTTGATTTCTAAGCCATCTGTCCTTAATAATCCAGCTAGTATTTTTATTAGCACTTTTATTTTATTCTATTTTATTTTACTCTATTTTATTGCACTTCAAAGCTAGTGAGTCAAATCTATGTCAAAGTGATTGTTCTCTGTAAAATGGATTATTACATTTAAAAATTTATTATCTCCACCATCCAAAAACAATCTGGAATTTAAAAAATGCTCCATAAGTGAGATGAATAAACAAAATGTTATGATTTCTGAATGGATATCAGTGTTGAGATAACCTAGGAAATATGGCTGTTTCCAGTACTACTATCTCACCACCATTGCTTATGTACTTTGGTGGAACTAGCTAAATGAATCTCTACCTCAGTTTTCACTATATTCTTATTGTATTGATGAAAGTAGCTCATACACAGAGAGTTCAGCTTGTAAATTACATTAAAATCATCGGTATTAGAATCAGTTTGCAAAAGAGATTTCATCCCCCCTTTGGGAAAAAAAAAAAGAACAGAAAAAAATGCAGTCTCTGTTTGTTTTCTTTTGGGGAATTTTGTATCTTTCCCAGCTAAGATCTTATAGGCCTTGAGGAAAATCTTCCCCCCTTTGGGAAAAAAAAAAAGAACAGAAAAAAATGCAGTCTCTGTTTGTTTTCTTTTGGGGAATTTTGTATCTTTCCCAGCTAAGATCTTATAGGCCTTGAGGAAAATCTTCTCAGGTATGTTTTTTTTGACTTGTCAAGTTTTATTCCAGTGAAAAACAATGTAAAAGAATCTCTAAGCATGGGTACTTGAAAGCAAGTACCACTATTTTATAAGAGGTGCCGATCTTGCTTCCCATTTTATTGAACTGACCATACTGAAAGCTGTCTTCTAGCAAACTGAAACTGTTTTAACTTCCTCAGCCACATATTTCTTCCATATTCTTCTTACTCCTTTTTCGCTTTTGATTAACCTGCCTTTTGGCCATTTCAGATGATGGTTATATTCCCATTTATTTGAAAGAGGTAAATTCTCAAAAGCAGATGAAAAATCTCAGGTTTATTGGTCTTCTAGTAAGAAGATTTCCTGGATCTCATCAGCTTCAGTGTCACCTGTCAACCACCCCCTATGACTGTGCTTTTTCCCAGGACCTCTAATTGTGAGGAGGTCTATGCCCTACCAGGTCCCAGCAGCCCAGTGGTCCTTGTCTTCTGAGCTGAAGCTTGTTTGGTATTCTTCTCTGTCCCAATCCCTGCCCTGTCCTCCTCCTCCTTTTCAGTCCTACTTCTTCTCTCAAGGGTTTTATCTCCATGGTGTACACCAAAGGTTTGCTCTGTGGATCCATGTGCTCAGTGTTTGAACTGTCATAGCAGCAGTTTTCAAACCATGGGATGAGCAAGCTACTGGCTGAGCATATCCCATGGATTAAGAAAATCCCCAAACATATCCAAGAAATGTTGACAGAGGGCATTGTAGTCTTCCAACAACTAATCTGCACTTGATAAAAAGTTATAAGAATTTCATACTTTTAGTTTTTGCCAACTTTTTCTTTCTGCTTAGTATGCTTTGGGAAAAAACCAACCCAACTCACCACAAAACCCCAAACATCAAGAAGCAAGGTTCAGAATAACAGTTTCACAATGTTGAAGGTTTAGTGGCAATCCCTGTTTAGACAGTTCCCTCCCTGGTAACTTCTTCTTTCACCAGAGTTTGTCTCCCCTCTTGCCATTTTCAACTCTAAAAGCAAAAAGCAGGGAAAAAGAAGAGAAGGCAGTTTAACCTGGATTATGTAATTTATCCAGGGCATCACGCTGTTTTACAAACACTTGTGTTGGCACAACCGAGAGGTCAGTGACCTGCACGGCAAAGGCAGCAGAAGGGAGAGAGGAATTTCTTAAGCTGATTCTCCTGCCAAAACCAAATTATTGTGAAACTGCACCATCACATTCTGTAAACACTTTCTTCCAAACCTTATAAGACATTAACAAATGATGAAAATCAGTGGAGAAGGCACCTCCAGACCAGGCTGAATGTTTTTGAAGGCCTGATGGTAGCTGCAACGGCTTGTGAGAAACACCAATGAGCCTAAGCCACAGGTAGTCTTTAAGTGCTGTATTAAGAAAACATGGATTCTGATCCTTTCAGAGCAAAGTCATGGTCACACAAACCAGTTCAACTCCTACAAAACTGAAAAGTGTGAATTACATTCTTAAATACACACATGGCCACCCAAGTGAGGTAATCCTACTGGTTGGAACTGTGCAAATGAGGCTAACATCTGACCACAAGGGCTTAAGAACTGCCAGCATATCCAATTAGTAGGATAAAAGTAACTGCCCTCCTGAATCGCTAATTATTTTCAGTGCACACAGTGTGATGAAAACCCTTCCAAAAATCAAATCTGTCTTACAGCAGTTTGACTTACAGGCAGTGCAGAATGGAATGTTACTAAATGCATTGGGATTAATTATGCTTTCAAATGCACTGACTAAATTTGGCTGTGCAATTAGATAATTGACTGAAGAGAAAGGTTATATTTTGGAATTACACATTAGAATAGATGAATACACCTTTTGCCATAGTTGCTTGTTCCTGTGTGATGGTAGGCATCTTGCTATGAAGCCTTGCCTTTGCAGATAAAATGCTTGTGTGAATGCAGTTTCCACATCCATTTCAATGCACAAGTGCCATTTTCATGCAGGCAGCATAAATAAGCTCTTCCTTTAATTTATTTGCATGTCTGTCTCAAATATCAAAGCAAATGACATTTCAGCAAGACAACGACCAAACAGTAACATCAAAGAGCCTGACTTGGCAGCCTCCACTCTTTTCAGAGAATATTGACTCAAGCAGTGGATGCCACTGATTTCAGTTCAGGTGTGCTGAAGTGACCCCTGCGAGCTGCAAAAGTAGGTAAAAGGGTGACTGACACATTCACAAAAATTCTTTTTTCAGCCTTCAAATTACCTGTCCATTTATTCTGCAATTCCTGAACATAGCCAATATTAAAAATGGCCCACAGATGTTCAACAAATGACTTTGAATATTTAATTTGAAATAATTGGTTTACTTCACATGGTTTAAAGCACTCAGAGTAGGAAGGTATCTTTGGGTAAAGGGGAAGCTGCAGTGATGGGAAATTATGTCCCTACCACTAGAACTTTTGTTGATGGAATCCCAGAAGAACCAGTCCTTTTCTTACCTCTTTTTAATAATCAGAATGTGAGCAGATTTTCTAACTTTAATCCAAGTGCTAGCAGAAGGAGATTGACACAAGTGCATTTACCGTCACTCTGGTAACCATGTGCCTTAGAAGGGCTCAACCAAAAGTTGGCTGAAGGTAAGTTTGAGCAAGACAAGAATGAGCAGAGGGAGTACATTTCACAGCCTTGGTGAAGGTTCATCTGGATGAAAGGGCATGTTGTAGATGGATTACATCTGCCTGTAGCTAAAAAATGCTCTTGAATTCCTGCTTACAAAAAGCAGCATCAGTAAATTACTGTTGAAAAACTGAAACAGGTTGCCTAGAGAGGTGGTAGATGTTCCATCCCTGGAAAGATTCCAGGTCAGGCTTTGAGCAACCTGATCTGGTAGAAGATGTCTCTACTCATTGCAGGGGGAGTTGGACTAGATTGCCTGTAAAGGTCACTTCCAACTCAAACTATTCTATGATTCCATGATTCTGTGGAAAATGCTCCCCATGGGCTTGAGTTGGCTCAGAGCCTGCATTCCAGTCAATAATAAACTTACTTCAGTTATCCATGCTTTCATCACGCCCTGGATGGACTGTGGTAATTCAGATGGTCTGGGAATGGAGGCCTCTGCACCTAGCCCTTTGCAGAACAGAGCCTCTGCAGCAGCACAGGTTTTGCAGAGCACCTCAGACCTGCCATTCACACTCTCCACTGTCTTTGCATGGATCATCAAATCAAACTCAAATTCTCCTGCTGAGGCCCAGAAGAGTACTGAGGTCCCTGACTCCTACTGCCCACTGACTCCAAGCATGAGATTTATTGTTCCTCTGCCAAACAGTCAGGAATCATGTGTAAGCCAGTTCTTTGCAGTTAGTGGGTAGAGGAAGAGCCATTTCCTCTCTTTGTTCCCTACAGAAACCTGTCTCTCCTGATGGGCAGCTGAAAAACCTTAGACCCTAAGGTCAGATGAGGTAGCAAACTTTTAGATGGACCAAGTGAGGAAAGGGGACTGAATCTGTGTGTGTGAGTGAAGTGCCTAAACTTGTCCTTTCTGGATGTTCATTAAGGTTGAATTGGTGAAGTTCTTGAGTGGTCACCCTTGTCACAGATTTCACTCTGCTCGAATAATGAAATTCCTGGCCATTGAAACAAGCTTCAGCCTGTTATCTGAACATCTGGAATGAACTCCTCCAGGAACTAAGGCAAGCCATGAATCACACCTCCTTCTGCTAGAAGTCTAAGGTCCAGTTCTTTGCTAACTAATTTCTTTGGCCATCTCTATCATAAATGCATAGCACCATGCTTATTACAAAATTAAGTATCTTGGAAAAATGCCTGTGAAACAAGAACAAAACAAGAACAAGACCGGAGCCTTCAAGCCAAGCAAACAAAAAGTCATAGTTTACCAATGTCAGACACTCCACATATTTCACCTAGAGAGGGGATGAAAGAGAAAGCACCTCAGGACAGGTGCTAGTGACACTGCTGAAGGTCTGGTGGGTAGTTATGTATGTGCAAGAGAAGAAACAATAAAAATGGAAGAGGTACTGAAGCTGGGAAGAGGCTTTACATCTTTAAAAAATAATGAACTGACCTGGAATGCATTTGAATTTGCATGCGTAGTTGCAGAAAATATTTTTCTCTACTTCCAGGACTAGATGTTATACTTACAGCAGGTTTTTTATTTGATTGGTTGGGATTTTGTAAATATTTCTTCTTTATTCTAAAGCTTAAAGGAGGTCTGTCAGTTTCCATATCTGTGGAATACAATTCCAGGATGAAAGACCTGGAAATGCATGGAAAAAATCCTTTTGGGTGCAATGGTAGAATTTACCATTCTCTACCCAACTGCAAAGAAATCTGAATGTTTCTAATACTATGATGAACAGAAATCTCTGGCTGTTTAACTGCCACTTAAGCACTTCACTTTAAAAATGGATAGATTTGGACCATTTCCCAGATGTCGCATTGTCAATTCTGAATGACACATTGGAAGAGGAAGTCAAATGAGGAAGCGAGTTCAGGAGTAGTGAGTGTGTAGTGGGTCCCTCTCACTTGCAGGGACTAGCCAGGAATCTAGCAGCTGGTTGGGGGTGGGTGTGTGGGGGGTGTAGTCAGCGTGTTGATTTTAGGTGCCTAACTTAGATGTCTACTTCTTTCCATTGCCTATATAAGGAATAGAGTCTGGCAGCCATTGAGCGTGGGGAGCCCGAATTGCCCATCACTGTCTTACTAGTTGTCATGGCAACGCAGGCAGGCACCTAGAGGAGATGGTCTGAAAACGGTCCCGACTGACTTGCAAATACATGCCACAGCTTGTGCGCAAGCGAGACAGCTGTACTGTGTGTATCCTGGCTTGGAGTTCACACTCTTGCATGCTGATGACTGGAAGGAGCCATGGTTTGAAGCTGCCCTTTGCAGGGCAGGAAGATCTTTGTCTTTCCATCTGCTTTTAGGCAAACTTGAGCATGGAGGACACGTGGTGCTGCAGGAGGCAATTCTCCATCCACATGCCTCTGAAACTGCATCAGTGGTGGGAGGGAAATGAAACTGCTTTATTCATGGGACACACTCCTACGTGGGGAGATACCCTTGTGAAGGCAGCACTGCATCCCACGCCTTCCTTTGTAAATTACGAGATACGTTTTAAGCTCCTTATGGAATTGATCAGTTAATTAATCAGTTTATCTGCCTCTGCCCTACATTTAAATTTAAGTCTTTGTGGCATTTCCATTCAAACCTCTTAAGGTCTGCTGAGAAAATCAGTAGGCAGGAGAACTGATAGCCTGTAAACTACTTCTCACGTAATAAGGTCCATTCTGGTTATTGAACCATTTGTGTTGTTTGGAGATGGTCTTGCACCTGCAGAGGCTAAGTCCACTCTGGATTATTACAACAATTGTGTAAGTGAAGGTATTGAGCAATTTGTAGTCATGCAAACTATGTAGTTTTCTATGAATGCATTAGCAGAGAGTTGCATGCATTCAGATTTAATTCCAAAAATGAGCTGGGATTTAAAAGCTAAATACTCAGTTTCTAGCTGCATTGCAAATTCATCCCCAGAATCCACTCTGCATTACTCACCACCTTTTGCAGCCTTTAACAATAGTCATGGTGATTTTAATACACTCAGCAAAATAAAAAAAACCCAAACAAACCAGAATTAGATTTCAAGTAATGCTGGCAATGTGCTTGAGCTCACCTAGGTTCCTAACACATGGAAGCTGCCAAAATCCAAGACTATATATTAAGGATAGTTCTGAAATTCATAAGAGAGGTTCAGGTCAAGGCAGGAA
>NW_008649769.1:58799-67623 GCF_000695815.1 Acanthisitta chloris
CTGAGCTTGTAGCTGTTGAGGAGACTTCATGGTTCTAGAGGACCCATGTAGACTTTGCCTTGCAGCTTGCTTTGGACCCAACTGTCTTTGATTTGAGCCTTGATTTAAGCCTGCATGAGACCTACATTCACCTGAACCAAAAATCTAGTCTCTGGTTATATTGTCTGAAATGCAATGTGTCAGTCTTTCAGAATAGTTTTTCAGCTATTAATGTGCAGATCATCACTTCCAAAGCCCTACAATACCATGCATGGATCAGGTGGAGATATTACTGTAGAATGAGATGCAGTTTGATGTCTCTCAGTTCAGGAAACAGGGAATAAAATTGTTCAGGCTAATACATGTAGAACTGTATAAACCTGTGAAAGATTTTTGTATCTTTCCTGCATATAGATACCAGGTCTGATGTTAGCAATTTGGATCATTAATAACTGATTTACATTTCCCAGACAGCAAATTGCTATCTGACACAAATTTATAAAAGAGTTTCATATTGTGAAATTCTCTAGCACAGTGAATCCTTTGTGATTTTAACGCAAGGAGTTTGTGATTAAAATTTTAATATAATCACTGCAGTCTCCTGGGATGCTTAAGTAAAAGAAAATGTTATTTTCTGAGTCTTAGGGTTCATTGTGATGGATGCATTTAAACGCCATCAGTGGGGCTCTATGTGCTCTGAAAACTAAACAAAACAGAATGTCCCTCAAAGAAAGTAAAGAAGTTGAAGGATTCTTGGTCTCTGCTGAGGCATGAAAACTAACCTACGGCACAGTATCATCTCAGTTTAGATCTGTGAGACAAACTGTCAGATCAGGCTCTGCAGTTCACTGCAGAAACTAAAGACAGGAGGAGTAAAACAAAAGACAGATGTAAAGCTCCACTTTGCTCCTTGAAAAAGAAAAGTCTGCTGGATATTGTCTAGCTTACTTGAATAAATTGATCAGTTGGTTTGCTGCTTTCATCTCTAGCAGTTGTTAACTCAGAGCAGGGCTTACGCCAGTAGCTGGGGCTGACGGGTGGCCTTGCTGCATTGCCTTCCTCCCAGCCCTGCTCTCTGCAGGGATCTTCAGAGAGGTTGGTATGGGAACTGTCACTGGAGATGTTCCTTCCCAAGGGAAATTCTCCAGCAGGCAGATCTGATGCCTTTGTGTTGCAGAAGCCATCCTAGTCCTCTGAGGATTTGGGAATAAAGGGCCATTAAAGAAACTGAGTGTTAATATTTAGTCTATGATACCTTTTCTCTACTCATCCATGTCTATCTACAAGTCCCGTTGTGACTGGCTCAAATTTGGCCTTACTGAGAAACTGTTGGAGGGTTTCCTGTCCACATCTTATTCTTGGTGAGCATGTGATGTTCAAAAGCTTGAAAGACACGGCTCCCCTTAAGCCATGTTGTCCTGCTTGGTAGGGAAGTGGTTGAATCTAACTATCTGAATACTTTTTTCAGTGCACAATCAGTGTTGCTATTAGCTATGGCAGTGCCTACAGGTTTTGGTCAGAATTGCCACGTGCAAAGTCAATGTTGCACATATAAGTGCATAGACATCCATGCCAACTCACCAAGCTCCTGTTGCCAGGTTTGGCTACGGGGTGAAGGTACAGGCTTTAGCATGGTCGCATGACTGTCCATGCAGTTGAAATACCGCCATGTTCCCTGGTGCAGGTTTGGCTGGCTCTCACTAGTAGGGTCCCCACAAATTCCAGAGCACAGCTCTTGGAACAGCAGAGACTCCTATGTGTGAAGCCTATGGGGAAGGGTGTTTAGCTTGACGAAAGAGAAATCTGCTCTGTCACTTGCTTTTATAGGCACAGATGAATTCTGGGCCCTTTTCTTCACTAGCAGAGTCCCAGGCCTTCAGAAGAGTTTTAAAGCTGCACTTAGACAATTGTGACCACTACCAGTCCCTACTCCTGTGTAAGAGCTATAAGCAGCTCAAATCTTTTGATAAAACCAGCCTTGAAGGAAATGTATTTCTTTTTCTTTCTCTTTTCCCAAATAAAAAGTACCTACCATGTTTCAGATTAAAATACTTCTCCCTGAAGTTCAAAGTCCCCTTTTCCCACACTTTTCCCCTTTCCTTTCTGCAGTGGCAGATGACAACAGGATAAGGGGAGGTGTCACACAAAGGCTTTTCAGGTTTTGCCTCTTGGTCAACACAATGTGACCCACAGTGCAGTCCTCTAAGATTTTTCACTAGTTCTCCAAATAATGACTGCTGTGGAGAACTTGTAGTTCTCCAAGTAATGACCATGTTACAGAGTCGTCTTGAGAAATGTCAGGAGCAACACTGCTGAGGCATAGAAGTAACTAATGTGGATAGGGAAAGGACTGCCTTGCCACATTCTCTTGTCACATGAATTATGGCAAGGTGGTGCACGGGATAAGGCCAAGCTGCCCTGACTGCTAACTGGCTAATGTTCAGATACCAAAAGAGTAATTTCCCAAGTCTTATAGGCTTACTACAGCGGAGATGAACTTAAAAAATATTTTTAGGCTTTAAAAAGCAATTGGATGGAAGAGGAGATATTTTTATGTGTCTGCTTACATATGCAAATGTTGTTTTCTTCATCAGAGGAGATTTTCAACAGGGTAGTTAAATCATCTTAATAAACTAAAATGGGAAAATAGTAAGCTTAGAATCTGGTGGCATCTGCACTGAAAAATGGTACCAGATTTTATCTAGTGATTGCATTTGAAGATCCCAGACATGGTTCTAGTTAACTTTAAGTATGCTGAAAATGAGCCAAGAACTTAATTTTCAAGTTGCATTATCATGGTCATGTCACTTTGCAAATTATCACTAAATTGTTCCTTTATTCTTTCCTTTGCCAAAGAGGTAGGAGACTGTTTTGCTGTCTGGAAAAATGCCTGCCTAGAAGTAGAGGTCCAGATCTTTAACAAGGGTAAATTGGCAAAACCCCACTGATTGTAATGAAGCAATGCCGATTTTTGTCAGTTCAGTATCTGGCCCATCAGATTTTCAACTGTTATCACCACAGGCAGAATTCAAATTGACACAGCGTGGGCTAACATATTGAATGCAGAACAGGCTTCCTGGTTTCCTAAATTATTTTAATAACAGAAAGAATGTAGATGGAATGCCAGGCTAAGATCTCTACCTGGATAAGGGCCCAGATTTGATTTAATTTTTTTCTTTTTTTTTTTTTTTTTTTAAATAAGCCTATTCCAAATTCGTTACTTTTCCATTATGGAGTTTGTCATGACATGGTCCTTAGGAACAAGTCTCAGATTCCCTTCAGAGCTGCAAAATTCCACAACTTCAGGTAGAAAGTATGGTCTTAAATAGATCTTATAGGACAAGAGATTTATGGAAACAGAAGGAACCTACTCTTCTCCAGAACCCATAATAGATCAGCTGCTAAATTAATCTCTGAGACATATCTGCACCAGGTGTTGCATTTCTGGTGGGTCACCACTTCCGTGAATCACCCAGTGCCACCTGGCAACCTTGAGTCCACTGACTCCCAGGGATCACACTGGTCTCAGGCTCCAACACATCTGCGTGGGCACATTTTGAAGTGTTCACTGGCTGCCTGATAGTGCCCAGGAGTCAGGAACATGCAACTCTGCCCTGGGAGTCCTGATGCAGCATGAGGTAGATGGCACAAGGAAGGCGGGTTCTCCTCAGAGATGGGAGTGCACTCAGGGTTGTCTTGGCAGGACAAATGGAGTAAGCATCATATCGTCTACGCTGAGCTTCATGGGTTGGCAGAGGTCCTACGACAAAGCAACCATGAGACAAGCCACTGTATGAATAGTTTGGGCTCCAAACAGCGTGGGCTGAAATATCTGTAGGAACAGCGATAATCTGCACATAAAGAAAGTTGCCCGTCGAAGGAGCCAAATTAAAAACAAGAACAACAATTTCATTTCTTCCCTTAGGGAAAAGAGTAGTGTTTTTCCTCACTTGAAAGAATTCTGACATTTTACTTTCATCTGCCCTTGTGTCTGAACAAAGCTAGCTGATTATTCGATATCTCAGCTCTGATTTGGGATGTATTTTATATTCCTTTTTAGAGATTCAGAGAGTGGTAAAGAGCCTCATTGTAATTCATTAATTAGTATGTCTCCTTTTGACCAGGAATGCAAGGATACCCTTTTCTGTGAATGTCACTTTCTTTCTGGGCTCTTGTACGTTAATTTTCTAGATGTGAAAGCAGGAATAGAAGAAGAATTAGGTATTGAAATGGGAGTATATGAGCATGACTTTCTTCTCCTACAGAACATTTTCTTTAAAAGAGAAAAAACTTTTGTAACTAAGCAAAACAGAATAAAAGGCTTTAAAAATCAATTGTAATGAATAAAATGTTTTTATCATTCAAAAACTATATTTATGAGAACAAACTTAGTTTAAAGAAAATTCAAAACCTTGGTGCATTTGCTGTTCCTGTGTATTTTCTCTTCTCCCACATACCATCCCAGAATTCTGGCTTTACTTCTGGGTTATTAGCCTAGGTTTTGTGGTTTTGGCAGATAAATAACTATTTTATTATGCCTAACACACCAATACCTTGATCTTTAATATGTTGCTGATATACAAATATTGTTACAAAGGCAATATTTAGTATCTGGATGAAGGGGTCTTAGGTAAGATGAGGTTGTCTACTTCTGCTTTCAAATACACAAGGATTAGTTTGAAAAAATAAAGACTCTCTTTTTGATGAATGAAGAGACTCATAGATCGTTAACATTTAATTTCTTGGATAGTCTTTTTTTCTTTTAAAGGTGTGTTCGTATTCTCCTTTGCCTGTCTGTCTCTTTCAAGTTTTGTCACTGTATTGCTTTCCTACCTCCTGCCCAATGATGGTTGAGCTGTTCTAAGGTTAAAAGGACAAGTGCTAAAATGCTACTGGTGGTGTGGGAGAGAGGCACACACCTCTCTTGGCACTGGTTACCTATCCTCTGTTCCTTCCACTGGCCTCTTATACTGCAGTGCAGATGTAGCCACCCTGGACAAAGAGCTGGTGTTTAGACTGCTAAAGGATCATGTCATTTCTAAGTAATTCTTCACTTCCCTGAGTCATGATGAGTCCTTTGTGGGGACGGTAGTGCTGCCTGTTGTGGCAGACATCATCTTTGTGAAGGAGTCAGGCTATTCTCAGGGGTACCCCAAAGAAAGTGGAACTCAGCCCAGAACGGCCACAAATCTCACTGCTTTCGGGCTTGTACAAGTGATAAGTTTTTGCCCTCCCATCCTTCAGGAGCAACAGAAGTTTATGTTTTGTCTTCCCAAAGGCTGGGACTGGTAGATGTTGATCAGTTCTTCATTTTTCTCCTTTGAAAGGTGCTCAAATATGGCATGAAGATCTGAGAAGATGATGGGTAAAGGTACAACCACCACTTTCCTTGGCTGCACGTTTCTGGGAGGCCTCTGTGAATGCTGGATGCCTGGACACCAAGCATCTTGTGCTACTTGTCCCAAGTCCAGTGTTTGTCCCATCTATCTGAGGGCATCCTGTGACGTCTTCCTTGGTAGCCAGAGAAGGGAGTGTTCATGGCAATGCTGCTCAGTAAACACTCATTTCATGGAAAAAAACTGAGAAACTTTTTCTTTTGTTGGAAATTTTTCATGAATTATTTTTGTTCAGGAAAACATGATATCATTCTGATGGTAAGAAAACAAACTGGCAGGCCAGCTTTCTGTTACTCCTAAAATATCACCTCCTATTTTTTGTTTAGGAATATAAAAGAAGAAAGTGAAGAAATAAAATAGTCAAGACCAAACCCTATGTCTAGCTCTTAGTTTTTGCTTCTGTTCCTGTCCTTGGCCAGTGCTTGAAGAACAAGACAGAGAAAGGCTGTGCAAAGGAGTAGGTTTCCCCTTTGCAATGTGAAAACTCATAAATTGAAAAAGGATAGATTTCTTTTTCTGATTAAAAAAATTACTTTTTTTGGTATGTGTGTGGGGAAATGTCTTTTAAATCAACCCTCTATTTTTCAGTGAAAACATGCAAACCAGTTTGGCTCACCACATTTCAGGGCTCGGCCTTCTCAGACCACAAATTATATATGTCATAACAAATGTCAAAAATAAAGCAGAACATAACAAATTATATATGCATAGACATGAGTGCAGTCGGTCATATATACATGTGCATTCATGTGTGTATTTATAGTCACCTGTGTGCCTATACATGTGTATATCTCTGCATGTGCAGGAATATGTGTGTGTGTGTGCAGATGTAGACATGGCTGTTCTTGCAAGCCAAGGAAGTGCCTGAGAAGTTCTGCTTCAGGAACTGAAAGAACTGACTATTGGGAAGATCCACTTCAATGCAATGTCTATCTGTGGTTCCTTCTGGCCCTATCAAATGTTTTGACCAGAATGAAATCTACCCAGCAGCACCAAGAATCTGTGTTTCCACCAACTGTTTGGCATATTTGTTACTTGTGTGAAGAAAGGTTGGAAGCTTTGCCTGTGTCACAAAACAAGTGGCAATACAGCCGAGAAATCACACCTGAGTTATGACACAAAAACTCAGTCCTCAGAAATGACCCTTTCAGGCAAGAATGGAAACCCTTTACACCTGCCAGAACATTTCATCAGGCCACGTGGAGAGCAGATGAAGAAAGGAGGATATGTAAGAAGCAAGTTTCTCCCCTTGGGAAATTGTCCTGGTTCCAGCCAGGAGAGGGTTAACTTTTGCAGCAGCCAGGAAGGGCACACTAGAACCCTGAGGTTATTCTATACCACCTCACATCATTCGGAGGGGATGGAGGGGGCAGGGGGTACCCTTTGTTCAGGTGCCAGATCAGTTGAGTGTGATGTGCTCCGATGGGCAGTGCTGAGGTCTGCATGGTGAGTGATTGTGTGAGTCATTAACTCTGTTATTAAAGCAGTTGTTACTGTTCATTTTGTTACTTCATTGCTGTTTCTTAGTAAATTGGCCTTATCTCAACCCATGGCCTTTACCTTTTGTGCCTCCAATTCCCTCCATCCCGCCACAGGGGGAGGGGGGCGGAGGGGTAGAGGGGCGAGGGAATGAGTGAGCTGTGTGTGGTCTGAGGGGTTTCAGTGGAAACACTAAATAGGGGAATACCACTCCCTAACCACGACAGAAATGCCACAAGGGTTGGAGTAGTGTTTTGTGCAATGTTACACAGTAGTCAAGCAAAGACATTAAATAGGGACTGTTTAGTGAGCAAATGAATTTGAGTTGAATTGTCCAGGTTTATGTTTTGGTGGTTTTAGCAGAGTTAACTCTTGCCCATACAAAGACTTTTGAAAAAAGTCAAAATTTGTCTTGCATACAAGGTAGTCTCTCACACTGCTCGCAATAGCAGAGCTGTGGTTCATCACTAATTCAGGCACCTTGCTCACCTTGGGGTAAAGGCAGAGCTATCGTGTGCTGCACACATCTCAGCTTCTCATCTCCCAGGCATTCTCTGGATGCTAGCACATGCTAGCAACAGCTCTGCATTTTATAAAGAGTCTCTGCAGGTTTTGTTGCAGGTGGGTAACTCCTTGTCAAATGGGCAGGGGTTTTCTTTAGCCTGCAGCCCCCAGGCATGAGAGGTGTCCTGAGGAACAAGTTTCTCTGCACCTCTCTCTGACAGCTGTGCTGACTGCAAGTGTCATATCCTCTTCTTCGTTCTCATTTTCCTAATTCCCCTATGGAATAGCCAAGCAGAGTATGATGTACAAATCCTTGGCTGAACACTGTGTGACCTTGTGTGTCCTTCCAACATGACTCTAGGCTCATGGGTCTCTTGGCAGGGCTCTTTGTCTCTGGTGCAACTTTGAACTGACGTGTTTATACTGCCTCCAGTTTCAGTACTACTTCAATGGCAGTTAGTCTGACGTCTGCTCCACCTTGCACCACTTTCAAGCCCATCCTGCTTCTTTGCAGCCGCTGTTTAAACTCAGGCTAATTGCAATCCCTAAGCACTGCTGAAAAGCCAGATCTTAAGACAAAGACTAAGATTCTATTAAGACTCTACCCTCAAATACTATGGTTTCAGTCTTCCATGCTACTCCAAACTTCGCAGCTGTTCTTCAGCTTAGGGCTGTGAGAGCAGACCACTTTCTCACACTGCCATCCTCTCTGACTAGCACAAGTCCTGAAGATAAAAACATTTAAAGAGTGCTGGTCTTTCACCAAGCCTTTATGCCTGGATCCTCCCTTAGTATGCAGCAAAAAGGGAGATGGGCTTTGCGGCATGATCGGAAGGTGAATGTGTTTGGCCTCTGATGGCTCAAAGGGAAAGGAGAGAGATGAATGATTATTGCCTAACATTCAATTTTAGAGACCATGAGTGCTTTTACAGGTATAACTGGTTTGATAGGGGATGGACTACATGACCTTTATAGGTACCTTCCAACTCACACTGTTCCATGAGTCTATGAATGTGGCCCTAGAACGAATGGCCTCCATGCACAGCCTAGTTTGCAACACTGTTGTGGTCCGGAATGTTTCTGTGCCAAAAAAAGAAGGCTCCTTGGTTAATGGCATTTCTGCATGTCATTTATTTTGTATTTTGTTATGCAACCCTCCGTTGGCAGACATGGTCACAGCATTTAGGGTCCCCACACTCAGAGGTATGCAAGCCCAGTACTTTTTATCCCTGTTAAATATCAGAGGGATGTGAAATGCTATCGGTTTTTAAAAGTCATTCGTTTAAATCTATTTTTGTTGCTGCTAAAAATATGTCTTTATTCTGTGGCTAGGAAAGAACTTCTTGCTCTGACTGAGCAGCTGTTCCAAGTGATCTGTAAATGTGCTGTCAGCCTCAGGTACAGAGCAGTGTCCCATGGCCTTTGGTTTGACCATGCAGAAAGCAGTAGTGAAACAGCTGATGGCA
>NW_008649769.1:67646-82238 GCF_000695815.1 Acanthisitta chloris
AGTAGTTTTAGCTGCTGAAAAGGAGTTCCTCTTGCCAGGCAGATGCTACAGTCACTAGTCTACTCTCGCATGTACAACCCGCTGGAATAAATCAGACTGACCAAAGAGCAGCCAGGCAAGTTAATTCCAGTCTCAGGACTGAGGCAGCTGTGCGGGTCAGGAAGACAGGAGTTCACAGCTTCAGGAAAAAAATGAAAATAATATTTGCCCTCGTCTAACATGCAAAGTAACCCCCCCCTTAGAAATGCAGATCAGCTGAGCTTCCAGGAGAGCCTCTGTGGGGATGATATCCTCATGAAGCAGCTGAGAATGGCTCTCCCCAAGAGACAGCACATGGAGCAGCTTGTGTCCTGCACCAGACCAGGCTCTCTAGAGAGACATATTTTTGGTAGCTGGGGTCTGCCCTGACTTCTGTCTCTCCCCAACATTTCACAGAGCACGTACATCTTCAGACACCTGTGACAGCTTTGGAGGGACTCTCACATGGTATGCAGTTGTTTCCCAGCCATACTTCAGGAGTACTCAGAAATCCATCCCAGGCAGGTAATGTGCAGGTTCTATAGGAGTACTTTTCATTCCCTGCTCTTAATAAATCAAAATCCTAGAGTATAGTCAGATACTGGCAGAGAGACAATGGTAGTAATTACCCAGAATCATGACATGTATGAATACATGACACAGTCAACTTGTTAGGTTGATAGGAAGAGTTTTCATTTGATCTTAAGGCGTTTTCTTAATACTACTTGCTGGTAGAACATTTATTTTAGGGTGGGTTTTTTGTAATTGTTGTTTGCTTTGTTGGTTTTTTTTTGTTTTAGTTATTTTTTTACTGGAATAATTAGGTTGTAGAGTCTCACAAAAGCACCAAAATACTTAGAGCACTCTTCACTGAGGGCCAGTTTGGCATGTAATGTAAATGCTGGGTCTCACTTGGGATTCACTAATTTTACCACATATACTAGATGTGCCAAATTTGTAAAGTCAAGTGGTGCTTTTAATTAATTTAATGCTACACTTCTTCCAACACAAAAATTAGTTTTACTCAATTGAAAGGGGTCCTGAACAACTTAGGCTAAGTAAAGATACCTTTGTACATATTCCTTTGCTGAATAACCTCTTAAGCAACTCCCAGGTCCGTTTACATTGCTTTACATTGTCAGGCAGGAAGCATTGCTTGTGGTGCTGAAAATTAGTCTTTCAGATCTCTCATAAGGTCTGTAGTACTTGTATTTGTACAGACTTAAAACAGATTTCTATTTCCAATTTTGCATTCTGAAAGGAATGAGTCTGCATGGGAATGTAATTTTGGTTGTTCTGTGCCTGGACCATGAACCTTACAGCCTATAGTTTGCTCCACGTTTCAGTGTTAGCTCTGATGCAACAGAAAAGTCAGAGGGCAAGACACACATTGTCTGTAAACAGGAAAATTGCTTCTGCTGGGATCTGTTAATAAATGGTAAACGGTTTCACACCTTTGCTGTAGCCTGTTGCCAGCGACAACAGGGTACTGTAACAAGACCTGTACACAGAGAAAGGCTCTTGGTTGAATTAAATCTTTGTGAATAGAAGAGACTCAAAACTCTACCTGCCTGCTCAAAGAGAGAAGCCTATCAAAAAGAAAAACTGGAAAATGAAGAACATGAATAAGCAATTCATGTTGTTTAAGACTAACCAGTGGTGTGACAAGCCTGGTCAAAGGGATTATGAAGGGATAATGGAGAGTAGAAGCACTTAGGTATATACCTGTTATAAATCAAGCTGGTTACAAACTATTTTCTTGAGAGAGAAAAGCCAAAAGCTGACTTGAGGAAAATCTCAGTGCTTCAGTGTCAAGGCTTCTTATCTTTGGATGTGGGGAAGATTTTTACTGTTGATGGTGTTTCCTTTGCTTCTGGACAGCCCTACCTAGTGACATCTGAGGTGGCACACAATCTCTGAGGGTGCTCCTGCATCCCTAAATTAAAGAGGGCCAGGGAACAAACTAAGAAGCAGTTCTGGCCACCCACACTGTAGGGAGTAATCTAGGGATGGCTCTCCCTAGGAGTGCCCATAGCCAGACCCACAAAGTGAATGAGTGTTGGGTAAGGCTCCCCCCAGTCCTCCCATACTATCCATCTCAGCCAACACTATGCCTTCAGTACCTGCAGTGCCTGCCCCACCTCTGGGCATACAACACCCTCCATCCCCCAGGTCTATGCTATAGAAACACTACTCTGGTGGGATTCAGGACAGCCCTTGTGTTATGCAGAATTAATAGTTTTATCTTAGGGCCAGTGGGGCATCAGATAGGGCCCAAGATAAACCCATGGCCAAGTATTTGGTGGGGTGGTCACAGGCAGGCTGTTGAGGGGGCAGTGGCTATTAGCAGCCTGTATGTGAACCAGACTGTGCCCCTTGGCCTGGTGGGAGGCAGAGACGTCTCTCATGAATGTATTGGTATAGGCATAGCCTGTCTGCTTAGTGGTGGCTTTCACCTATCATTTTTGTGTCTCATTTGAGCTCCCTGGAATGGCTTCTCTCTTGTGAGATGAAGTTATCTGTCATCTGCTGCATAGGCAAGGGCAAACCTGGTTTCATTCCATGCATCAAGAAGATTGAAACAGAAAGGAAAGGATTAAAGTTGCTCAAGCAAAGGTAAATCTGGCATTTCTGAATTTTGCAAGTGAAACAGTTCTTCTGTTGTAAGCATTATCATTACAAATGCTTTCCCCTGCAAGTGCTTAGTATGAGACCAGATCCTACCATACAGCTTGACCAGGCAATGCTTTGTCTTTGATGAGCAAGAGCTGTTGCTTGAGTCATTCTGAAACAGACAAAGGAAGCAAGAAAGAAATCACAAGGGAGGATGCAAATAAGGAGTATGGGTCACTGCTGGGTTCCCACAGGCTGCATTACTGCAGAGGTGATTTTAGATGCCCACATCTAGAAATGTACCTTTGATGCCCGCTGCAGCTTACCTTGTAATCTGGGGCCCAAATAACACCAAAGTGGCACTTTTTTTCCATGTAAACCAAAGTTTGGAAAGGCAGAAGGGACTCACTGCACACTCCATTCTTGGCCTGCTGTAGGGTTAGGATGTAGCTGGAGTATATGTTTGAACCTAGGTACTGTGCAGAGACAGATCTGGTGTGATAGAGGGAAACAGGAAGAACAGCAAAATTGTTTTTGCTGAGTGCCTAGCTTTGTGGTACAGAAAAACTCAGCCTTCCTTAGGCAAGTTCAGTGTCAGTGCTGGTCATGAACTTGGGAAAATCAGCTTTAGTATAAAACAACACCAATAGCAATCTGTCCCTTCCACTTCCTTCCTTTACTGCTTTGTTAAAAGGTCAAGGACAAATGTTAAAGCACTGAAGAGTGTGCAGCAAGTGTTTCCTTTTCTCAATTTCACCTCTTCAGTGTGTTTAGACCTTTTTGTGTTAACCTGAACGACTTGCCAGAAGATGCTGCAGTTTCCGTGAATAATGGGAGAGCTGCTTAAAACTGATTTGTGCAGAAGATTTTGAGTTTCAGTTGAATGAATGGAAGCAACAATTTAGTTTTCTAAGTTCTGGCAAAAATGAAAGCAAAATTTTCAGTATTTTTGCTAAAAGAAGTTCTGGGTTTGGACCAGGAACTCTTGGGGTTTGCCAGTTTCAGGGTTGCAGTTTTTCTGTTTGTGAAACCCTCAGTCCTTCATTGGGAAATTAGATGTCTTTGTGCAAATTTTTGTTAGGCTAAATAATCCCATTTCTTGGGGCATCAATTTCTTGTATGGTTCTCTGCAGAGGGGATATGCTGGCAGGTGCTCTGACATGGGGCAGGAATAAATACTTGTGTCTCAGATGCCAGCAAGTGAAAAAACCCTAAAATGTCATAGAATCATAGAATAGTTTGGGTTGGAAGGCACTTCTAAAGGTCATCTAGTCCAAACTTCCCTGCAATGAGCAGGAACATCTTCAACTAGATCAGCTAACTTAGAACCCCATCCAACCTGACCTTGAATGTTTCCAAAGATAGGGTATCTACAGCTTTACTGTGCACCTTGTTTCAGTGTTTCACAACCCTTATTGTAAAAAATTTCTTCTTTATATGTAGCCTAAATCTACCTTCTTTTATTTTCAAACCATTACCCCTTGTCCTATTGCAACAGGCCCTGCTGAAAACTTTGTCCGTATCTTTCTTCTAAGTCCTCTTTAAGTATTGAAAAGATGTCCAATGCATATACATCTTTTTATCTGACAGAGAGTCAGATTATTCTGTTCCCCATTCTTCAGCTGCTCCATCAAGGCATGTAGGTAAATACAATCCAACAATTTATTTAAGGCTACAGTTTGCTTTCAGGCTCTTCAGGGATGATGTAATTGAAATAATTCTCAAAAAAAATCTGTTACTTGAGAGGTTGTCCTCCAAAGAGATCAAGAAATAGTACCTTGTAGTGGCCACTTCTAGCAGTTCATTTCTTTCTTCAGTGTTAACTCAACTTGGCCACCAAATAGCAACAATGTACTGGATGTTGCCTGCCACCTATCTGCACTGGGAAAAACGTAGTAGTATAAGAACAGATGTTGATACTAGCATCCTTGAATTTAAGCTCTAGGTAATTTGCTTAGCTGCTTTGACAGCTCTGTATCCTTTGCACTGAACCTGGTTCTCTGCTTTGACTTCCTGTTACTCACATGAAATGCAGATATCCAATCCATGGAGTAAGTTATAGTAATGGTGGACAGGCTACCCAAGGATTAAATACCATAATGTGCTATCTTTATTCCTTCTAGCTGCCCAAAGTAAGTATGAATAGGGGAGTGTATGGAAAATGAGCTAGGAATCATGAAAATATGTAGAACCTGAACTACTGACATCCCATGTGGACCTGTATCATGCTCATCAGAAGAATGATCTCACAGAACCAACACCTTTCTCCTCTCTGCACACCCTTTCCTTTGTAAGAAACTCCACTGACAGACTATGTAACATCCTGGATGTTGCTCATGTTTCAATTTTAAAGGAAGCTTGCTGGGTTAGCAGAAATTTGTGATTAAAGTTCTTTATGACTGACTTGCCTCTTGTCATGGGAGCATAATGTCATAACTTGTCAGAAAACTTGTGCTAAGAGACTTTGGTGGAGGTGGAGAGGTCTGTCATTAGACGTTCACATGGCTTTAGCTTGAGTTAGGAACTGATGAGGGTAATGACCTGGAGGCAAACTAATGGGGACTTATCAGAAAGAATCATATCTTAGAATTGTTTATGACTGACTTGCCTCTTGTCATGGGAGCATAATGTCATAACTTGTCAGAAAACTTGTGCTAAGAGACTTTGGTGGAGGTGGAGAGGTCTGTCATTAGACGTTCACATGGCTTTAGCTTGAGTTAGGAACTGATGAGGGTAATGACCTGGAGGCAAACTAATGGGGACTTATCAGAAAGAATCATATCTTAGAATTGTATCATAGAAGCAATGACCTGGAGGCAAACTAATCAGAAAGAATCATATCTTAGAATTGTATCATAGAATGGCTTGAGTTGGAAGGGACCTTAAAGATCATCTAGTTCCAACTCTCCTGCCATGGGCAGGAACACCTTCCTCTAGACCAGGTTTCTTAGAGTTCCATCTAACCTGACCTTGAACATGTCCAGGGATGGGGCATCCACAGCTTCTTTAGGCAATCTGTTCCAGTGCCTCACCACCCACACAATAAAAAATGTCTTCCTAATATCTACTCTCAGTTTAAAACCATTCCCCCATGTCCTATCACTACATGCTCTTGTAAGAAGTCTCTCTTCATCTTTCTTGTAGGTTACCTTCAAGTACCAGAAGGACAAAATTAGGTCACCTCAAAGCCTTCTCTTCTCCAGGCTATAGAATTCTAATTCTTTTAGCCTTTCTTCATAGGAGAGGTGTTCCATCCCTCCAATAATCTTGGTGGTCCTCCTACGGACTCATTTCAACATGCTGATATCCTTCCTGTGCTGGAGGCAGTTCTCCAGGTGGAGTCTCACCAGAGCAGAGCAGAAGGGCAGAATCACCTCCCTCAGCCTGCTGCCCACACTGCTTTTGATGCAGCCCAGGACACAGTTGGCTTTCTGGGCTGTCAGTGCACACTGTCAGCTCATGTCCAGCCTCTCATCCACCAGCACCCCCAAGTCCTGCTCAGCAGGGCTGCTCTTGATCTGTTCATCCCCAGCCTGTACCGATATCTGGGGTTACCATAACCCAGGTGCACCAACTTGCACTTGTTCTTGTTAAACCACATGAAAATCCCATGGGCCCAATTCTCAAGCTTATACAGGTAGAATAGAGAGAAAGAAGGCAGAATTCTTCTGGTTTCTAGACTACTCTTAACTCTATGAAGGCCTCTTCAAAGGGAAGAGAACTAAATCAGGCACTCCAAATTTTCTACTAAGCTTGCCTGTACTAACTTTTTCCATTATCCTTTCAGCTATTCAACACATCCTGTTGCGATGAGGGTGGATCTGTTTTTCACCTATTTTTATGCCCTCTCCCCTGTCTCCATTTCATCCCTGTGATTCCTCTTTGGGGGTCTGTTGTCCCACATGTCCGGGGTGTGGAACAATAGACGTACAAAGAGGAAGGTCTCGACTGCTGGGAGAGATGAACCCAGACTGGGCACAACTGAAAAATACTGTGGAATTAAAAGACAGGGACAGGGCTGAAAACCACACCTACAATAAGGGGCTGTTTCAGTGAAAAAGAATGGCTGGTCCCTTTGTGGGTGAGGTCTGCATGGGTTTCCACCTTTTTTTCTTATTTTTTTTTCAGTTCATAGTATCTATCTGGATCAAGATACATTTCCAACATTCAAATCAGAGTTCTGATTTCCAGTGCTGCCTCAGATTCACCACTGCCTATGTGGGTGCTCATTTTCTGTCAACAAAAGGCTGTTGCCAGTTGGATTTTGGGTTGGCCTTAGTGGTCAAAGAAACCAGTGTTCTCCCTGGTTTTGTTTAGATGCCTTCTGTTACTTCTTTGGTACTTACATCAGAGATTATTATGGCATATGACTCAGACAGCAGGGTCAATATCCTCTTGCTCAAGGGTTTTTGGGAATAAAGAGGTGGCAGATTTAGACAAAGAAATTATAATGATTTTTATCGACACTACACTTTTTCTATTTTCTCTCACTTTCTTATTTTTCAGTAATTTCCAATGTTCTGCTTTTTCCCTGGTGATGTCTGATTTTGCACTTACTCTAAAGCCAAGTAACCACTTACTGATAGAGTTGCATCCTCTGGATGTCTTTTAGCAACCAGCACAAACAGGCAGCAATGCAAATCTGCTTCTCCTGAGAGAGGACTCTCCTCACCTGGGTGTTCCCCAGTGCAAGGGAGCATTCTCAGCTCGTACACATCGCTTCTCAGAAGGGCTGGGGAACATGTGATGTCATCTTGTACCTTGTACATCATGACAGCTGAGCCATCATGCATTGCGTTCCCAAGTGCTGTTTGTTGCCTTGTCAGTCTATGGAAACACACTGTCTTCAAGCGGATTTAGGATACCAGTGATTACTTCCAGGTCCTGACTACTGCCTGAGGTCCTTGATATGTTTGGAAGCAATAAGTTGACAGGATTTTTCTGCTGTCTGCTGGATGCAATGGGCTGATATTGCACTTTGGTCATCCCAGATACAATTCTTCCCACTTGGAATGTATTTACAGACATAGGTTTCATCTATGGCTGGTGTGGCACATGGAGACAGTCCTGTTTACTGCAGCAGAAAAATTCATGGAGGAAAGTGTAGAGTAGAAAGGATGATGAGTGCAGCAAGTCAAACTCCTTTGTGACTCACGCTGAGGTGAAATTGAGTCTCAATCTATGTGCAAGGCAAACAGTGCAGACTTGTGCCATGCTCTTGAGGCCTATGTAACTGGCTCCTGCCAGTACTTCAGCCTGAAGTTCCTGTGTTTGCAGCACAGCCACTCTATCATCACTTCATGCTGATGCAGCTCTTGTTTTAAATCATCATCTACTCTTGAAGGTCAATTGACAGAGTCCATCTAGGGATGAGTTTTAAAGGAGCTCTGGCACCTGTATGCAGCTGAGGATGAGTAGATTGGCTACCAGTCTTTACTAGCCATCTTCTGCATCTTAGTCCTGTTGCATGATCTGAAGCATAGAGAATGCAACCACTGTGCATCATGGTACAAGGGTGTCAGACACTACAAAATTTGGGAGGTCTGTAGAATGCAACAGACTTCAGGAAGCTTTTACCTTCTTCCCACTTAGGTATTTTCCTCTTCTTTGTTACTCCCCCAGCATGCATGCCTGGAACAGAGTGAGCTGGATTCAATGAAAATATCTTCTTAGACACCCTTTGCAGTGCAATCCTTGGGTGTAGTTAATGAGGAGAGAGAAAAATTATTTAGGGTAGATTTTTTTTTCAGATGAACGCAGTTGAACTCTAATAAATTAGAAGACAATTCAGGCTGAATATCACATAGAGAAAAAAAATCTTGGTTGTGAGATTTCTCTAATCTTCCAAGGGAAGTGGTGAAAATCTTATCACTTAGGGCATTACAATAGACAACACAGAAGAAAATGCTTTTGTGAAATACCCTTCACTGGCAAGTAGGTGGACTGATATTGTTCTGTGTATCTTTTATCAATCCTTCTCAGAGCTATCCTCTGCATCCTAAAGAAGTATCCTTTGGCTGCGAGCACTTCATCTCACAAGTAATTAAGTAGAAATGAGTATATCACTAAGTACATTTCAATATGTGTCCTCAACTGGCTGGAACTCAACCCAGGGATTCAGGATCTGCTTGTAATTAACATTCCATAGTAAGACTCCACACCCTCTATTTGTCTCTTCCTAATTATGTGTTGGAAATGCACATTTCTCCTACCATTAGCAATTTCAGCAGAGAAGTTTTAGATGGGCTTTCAATTGCCCTCTACCTCAATTTAAATACTCCCTGTTATTTTAGGTTTGCAGACATTACACAAGTAAACCTTTTCTCTAGGCGTCTTAGGGAAACAAGCCACTGACAAAAAAACCCACTGCTGAGCTGCCTTCTGGACTGACAATATAATGGATCTAGGCTGTGATCTGTTAGCTCTTCTGGGTTTCAATACTGGCAATTAAAGGTGTCACTCCTAATTAGCATGAGAACCTGTGGATGTGAGAAGATGTGAACTGGGCTGCTCAAGGACCTTCTTTCTGTGAAACTGTCTTTATACCAGTTCATTAGGGCAACATTTTCATGGCAATACTTCTGCTGGGGGTGCTTTGCACTGGGAAGGTTTGACTGCATTAGACGATGGAGAAATAAAATGCTTCAGCTAAGGACAAATGAGGGCTTTAACTTCAGTCTGTCACCAAGAGTCTGAGTGGCTGCATCTCCAAGTGTGATAACAAAGTTTTGTCCACTGTGGACTAGTCTTTAACAAATTCACCAGTTAGCTTGTATCATGCTGCTTGCCTGTTCTCTCTGTCTTTCCTTCAGCTTATCCAAAGGCTTATGTTCCCTGAGCCTGTTGTGCCCAAGGTACATGCTGCAGGAACATGTGGCTGGGTCATAACTGGCACATCTGTCTAGGGACCAGTGGCAGTAGCATTCAACCTGAACTCAGAAAGAAGCTAGAACAAGCATCCTTGGATCTTCAGGAAGAGATATAAACCCCTGTGTGGGTTCTAGGAGAGCGCTCAGGGCTATGTAAGGAAGCAGAGGTGGCAGTCTGTCTTTTGGTACTTAGGAAACAGACCTCATCCTTTTATTCCGCAAGTGGAACTCCTCCAGCTGGGTACCACTACCATGCCACTGCCTGAGTCGTGCTGGGATAATGTGTGTCTGAGGGCAACCAAAACAGCTTGTTCCCAGACTACACACAGTTTTTAGTGCCCTTGACTGTAATGGTAATTAAAAGCAAACAAATCTGGATGAATTCTGTGGGGCTGCCAGATCCTCGCAGAGACACCTCAGCTCTCCTTCATGTTTTATATGGTAATAGGAGGCCTGATGGTGAACTCTTTGCTGTTACTAGTAGATGGTGACATGTGATATGTCACTCTGGAGACACTGGATGAAAATGTGGCTTTGCTGAAGCTGGTGGCAAAACTCCTGTTGATTTCAATAAAGCAAGAGCATTTTGTGCAGTTCTTTTCCACACATAATTCAATCAGGGGGACATCTATCCCCTCAATACTTCTAATTTTCTCTAATGATTAATACATTAACAATAAGAAAAAGACCTTCTTTTTTTTTTTTCTGGAATGGTTTATATTTGGGAAATCCAATTCTGGCCTACTAAGCCTGCTCTGACTCTTTTAGCCTTAAGGCAAATTTGCAAACTGGCCTAGGGAAGCTGGTACTTGTTATTGTTGCTTCAAAGACAGTCTATGTGGGAGAGGGAATGAGATGCGTTGGGATTAAAATACCCTAGCTGTTAAAAGCAGTAATAATTACTGTCTACATGTGGGCAAGTCAAAAGGGGTTATTACCAAAAGAAATTTAAACTCCTGTTTGCAGGGAAAAGTGCCTGAAATCCAGCATTATTCATCTGTGCACTGTGGCTTGTTTTTAAACACACTTTTCTTCAAACACCCGGTTTGTAAGGCCAATTCTAAATGGATCAAGACGATGTTAAGACATTTGGCATCAGGTAAGTGAGGGTAAAATGGGAGTTACAGAAGGCAGGTTTGCTCCCAGAAGCTTGGAGCTGGCAGACCAGCAGAGCTGCCTCCTGTGAGAGTGCATAGCACACACCCTCAAGTCAGGCTACTCATCTGGTCTTGATCTTAGGTCTTGACAGCATCAGTGTACTCAGTGAGCAGCTGATCTTCTAATAGAACATTTTGCTTTACTCTCCTGAAACTGAGGAGACAACTAATAGCTTTATGGATTTGAAAAGGACTATCAGATCATCTAGTGTGATTTCATATAGATAGTGTGCATTTCTATGTATCTCCACATGCATTCAAGTAAGTGGTGATACACTAGTTCATATTTTCCAATCTGTCCTTCTTGTGAGAATATTGCTGTTCAGTACATTACATAATTTCATGCTAATTATTTGCACTCAGTCTATTCTCACTGACTTTAATGAAAATCCTCTTCAGACTTTTCATGGAAGTGGCAGGACAATCAGATCCCAGTCCTCCCTGATGTCTGTGAGGATACCTCCTAATGGAGAGCAATTGGATTGGTGCTCTCTGGTCTTCTGCATGAACTTCAACAGAAAGACATAAGAGAGGTTGATAGTTTTGTGGGGTTGAGGCTGCTCTGCTTTTTCATGAAGTCACCAGGTCAATCCTAAATATGAAGATTGTCCTATGCTGTTGAAAATACTTAATGAAAATTTCTGGAGTATGAAGAGAAGTGCTTCTCCATCTGCTATAATTAATAGGACGGTTTCCTAACCTAGAGTTGGTTGCGTGAGAAAATTCCTATGCCTGAAAAATATTGGCTGATAATGCCACATGCCATTCCTTCAGCCTCCAGTTTTGTGTTAGAAGTTGAAAGTGTGTGTGTGTGTAATATGACTGCTTCATTATAACTTCTGCTTATAAAATGCCATGCCACAATTCTGTCAGCTCCAAGATTAAGATACTTAATAGCGTCATTTGGGTTGTGTCTTACAGCAAGATTCAATCAGTTCTTTATTGCATACATTGTTGGCTATCATTTGATTGGGCAATGCCTGAATGTACATTCAGTTTGGAAAAGCTGTTGCACAATGCTCTATTCCCTGTTGCTTCACGGAAACTTGGACTTCCTCTTAGCTTCACTTTCTGTGAGTTACATGCTGCTAGGGAACTGTATTTGAACCAGAAACCAGTCATGATGAGACCCTCTGTTTTATTTGTGGTGGGGTTTTTTTGTTTTGGTTTGGTTTTTTTTCTATTGCAGGTCCACAAACTCAATCCAGTGACACATGGCTTTCATTTATATGGTTATCAAAGCCTATTTCTTCATTTGCAGGGTAGAAGCAAGAACATTTTCCTTCCTTTAGGTCGTTGTGTGTAAGTTAGGCAAATATCTGCCTTTTATTTTACTGTTATACATTCCTTTTTCTTACCACCTGTTAAAAAGATTTAGCTTATATAACAACTGTTTTCACCATTTTTATCACCACAAAGTAAAAATCACCTATAGGCACAGAGATTTTCTTGCACCTGCTAACTATTTCACACCCACCTGTTTATGAAGTGCTTTGAGTACGTATATCCTTGAGTGCCCATGGATCCAAAAATATCTAGCTGCTTTACAGAACTAATGAGAGCTGTACTTGTAGACATGAAGAAATATTGCTCATGAATTTTGCTGAATATTCACAAGTTCTGCTGATTCATGCTGGGATGACAAAGAGGTGCCAGAGAGTGGTTGCCCTCCTCACCCTCTCCCTCTGGGGGGATGGATGGGCAATGCTCCTGCTCTTCTGTCTACATGAGTACCACTGCCTTCTCTGCTACTGTCCATGGAGAGACTAGCAACTCTTGAGTGCAATTTATCACATCCCCACACAGACAACTTGCTTGCTAAAATATTATCTGATTCTCTACAAGTGATTATAAAGGAACATCAGGTCACTGCCTCATATATAGCTGTCTTTGGTGTTGGCACGTTAAATGGAATGAGACAAATACTACTAAGCATTCAAGCTGAGTAGATGACAAGTACTTGTTTATTCCTTGCACTACTGTTAGCAGTCATGGATGTCCCCAGTCCTGTGGGACCACAGAGCCTCTGGAGTCCACAGTCTGACTCATAGCAACTGATGAACAAAAAGGGTTGAACCGCAAGGCCAGGAGCATGCAAAGAAGGTAATTTCAGTTGGTGACTTAGGCAGTCCACACTGTGCTGTCTCCAAGCCACCCTATGGAGATTTTGCTGAAAGCAAACCAGGCATCTGTCCTACTGAGATTTTGCTGACCAGGTTTTGTCTCAAGGTGGCTCTATTTTGCAATGGCCCCTGCTCTGAATGCTTCAACCTTCTTCCTTTTCCAGGGGCCAGATGGCCAGCTGTGGCAGTCCAGTTGATCTGTAAAATAGCACAGTCACTGGTTTAGCTCTGGGTGTAAGCTGTAGGTATCAGTTCTCCTATACAGCCTTGGGCTTCTGAGGTTTTTGGTTCCTCTCATGAGTGCCATAGCATATATGAATATGGTGAACTGGCATTTCTCTTGTCCCATCATCCTTGTCAGGTCTATCCCTTTTGCCATCTGACTGTACTCTGCAAATACTTTCCTCTGGTTGTCACTTGCAATGTCTCTTGTCTGAGTAAGTGATTCCTTACAATATAGGAAAGCTGCCAGTAGGTCCTCAAGGCAATTGATGTTTGTATCATTGTCTGAAAATTGCTTCAATGGCCCAAATATCAACACTTGCTGCCAGACAGTCACTTTGAAATCAGCGGGGCCTTTAAATCAACGAACATTTACTGTCTCCTGTGTTTTCCTCATGTCATGAACTGAGAAGCAGTTGTTTGTTTTCCTGCTTTCTTTCCCAGCCTGCATATGTACCCTTGCTGTGCAGTTGTCAAGCCACTTGCACTACACCTGTATGAGTTTTTTCATTGTCACAATATAGTATCTCTCCTGGATACTGATGGCTGAGCTGCAGTAGTTGACAGGTTGGAGACTACCTTCTGCTGTAGGCAGGAGGCAATTCTGTGAGTAAGACAGAAGTGAAGTATCGGTTGGTGACCATCCTTGTGTTATTAATATGTTCTTGAACTAGAGAGAAATCTGCTGGGAACAGGTGATATATATACTAGATCCTGTACTGGGATAAGGATGTTGGGCCAGAACCAGAAAGATCTTTCTCTACCTCCTCATGCACTCTGTGGTTTAGTACCATGCTGATGACTGTATTATGTGTGATATGGACTGATGGTCACTAATTGTTAAACATAGAGCAGAGATGGAAAAAACTCAGCCATTACTTTAATACTGAGTAGTCTTAACTTGAATCCTTTGGCTGATGAAAACAAAAGCATATGCTGCAGATCTTGCTCTGCACATTCTGCAAAGTCAGGGTACCCCTGGCATAGATTGCTGAAGTCCAGGTTATTTTAGTTAAAAATAAACCTAGAGCAATCATGACAGGCTTGTAAATTAATGTGGTGCATTCTCTGAGCACCAGCTCCCATCAGGGTTACTCCGGTGATCTGTCAGTGTTGTCCATCATCAGAGTCCTGTTGCTCTAATGATGCATTTCATATTAAAGAGGCTCCAGTTGCTGGGAAGAGGTTCTGTATGCTCAAATTGTAAAAAGTATTACTGTTGTTAACCTCAAGTGTTCTCTGCTTACCTATGGTGCCCTGGAGAATAAGTCAAATATCTTCCACAGACAGAAATCCTATTTAATTATTTGGCTGCATTCAAAGCAAAATGTTTTCCTTCACTGCAGTCTTTCAAACTCCATCAAGAACTTCTGATGATGTTTAAATGATGAACTGTTTTATAAAGCTGGCATTCCCATCCAGATTAACCTTTATTAAAAGGCTTTTAGGCTGGACTGAAATAATGCAATCTGCCCTTGAGGCAGAGGTAACCGTGTGATTGCCTCTGCCAGCAGTACCATGGGAAACGAGCTCTGACTCAGAGTCTCACTTTGGTGGCTGGTTCCCCTTTGGTCCAAGGGTAATTCCTAT
>NW_008649769.1:82273-160071 GCF_000695815.1 Acanthisitta chloris
ATGGGGTCAGCACTGCCCCCTTGCAGACCTTGCTGTGTTTTCCCCCTCTGCTGGGCTCTTTGCTCCTCTGCCCTGGTGCATGAGGCTTTATAAGAGCGTATGCTGTTACCACTTCTTTAGACAAAAACATCTCCTCTGTACATGCAGAAGCAGGAAGTCAGACGTCTGAATAGTCTTCCCACAAATTTCAAGAATTACTCACATTCATTGTCATCCTCTCTGGGCTGCGCTGCCTGGGGCGACTGCGGGCTCTGACGAGAGTTGGGGGCACACCCATCCACTTGAGGAAGAGCTGAAACATATTTATACCAGGGCAAACACTTGTCATTTGCACAGCCCAGATTTTTTCCTGCCTCCCATGCCTCACAAGGCACACCAGAGTCCTGAGCTTCCTCCCAGCCCACCTTTCACACCTATCTACCACTTTGTGGGATGAAGAGTCTGCAGGCAGGCTTACATGTGTTTAAATGAATTGCCCTCATGTTTTCTGCCTGCATGACTTGCATTGGATTGGCAACAGCTTGTCTGTCTTCATGGCTTAGTTGTGCAGCATTCGCTTCTGCGTTGGGGAAGATCCACTCTGCCTTGCTGCAGAGGACATGAAGCTATTACCAAAATGGTCATATGGGGTGTGTCTTACTGCACAGCCTGGGTTTGATCCCTGCAGGCTGCCTGAATGCAAAAGTAGATTCACATATGGAGTGGATGTGCTCTGGCTATTCATCTCCCATGAACAGTTAACAGCATGAGCAGTGCTTGGGGCTGGTCCTCAGAGCAGTCTTGGACCAGAACCTGTGAGTTTTGTGGTACCACTCAACAGTGTGGGCTTAACAATAAACATCTGCTTCCTCTGATCAGTTCAAATCATGCTCGCCCTCTTACCTCTGAATCCTCTAGACCAGCAACCTTGATCACCCTATTCTGAATGCACCTGTGATGCTTCAGGAACAATATATGGTTCAGCTATTGCCAATCTTCCAGCTGCCCTTGCTGGCCCCCTACTAGTTGGGATGAGTCCAGCCTTTGAAGAAATGCAGAGTGGATGTAGCCTGAGTTTCCACTGTCGTCTGTACCACAGACCTTGATAACAAGCTGTTCATGGTTCTGCATACCAAAGGTATGCTCCCTATAGGATGATCATCTTTCAGAGAGAAGGTTAGATTTAGACCTGCCGTGCATAAGCTAACAGATGTGCTGTCTCGTGTGTGCTGCAGTTCAACAGCATAGAATCATAGAATCATTAAATTGGAAAAGACCTTCAAGATCATTGAGTCCAACCTTTGACTGAACACCATTATGGCAACTAAATCAAAGCACTAAATGCCAAGTCCCATTGTTTTTTGAACAATTCCAGGAATGGTGACTCCACCACTTCCCTAGGCAGCCCATTCCAATGCTTGACAACCCTTTCTGTAAAGAAATTCTTCCTGATGTCCAACCTGAACCTCCCCTGGCACAGCATGTGTCCATTTCTTCTTGTCCTTTCACTAGTTATCTGGGAGAAGAGGCCAACCCCATCTTGCTACTGCCTCCTTTCAGGTAGTTGCAGGGAGCGGTAAGGTCTCCCTGCAGCCTCCTTTTCTTCAGCCTAAACAACCCCAGTTCCCTCAGCCACTCCTCATATGAGTTACTCTCTCAGAATTCTGCCTTATACATCACAGAATTATGGCAAGAATTTCCTCAGTTCTCTCCTTCAGACTGCCTTCCTGGAGCAATCCTGTATTTCAAACTTCTGACAAACAGAATGATGGTGGAAGTGGATGGCGGCTCAAGCTGTCTCTGAACACTCTGCTGTCCCTCTGTTACCTTTCACTTGAGAAACAGTTATAATATGTATTGTTTTGGATGCAAGGCATCTTTGTTCTCAGTTTGTTCAGTGAAATGACCCTGCCCAGGGCCAGCACATAGGCACTGACCCATATGGTTAGAGTAATATAAATAATAATGATGTGAAGTTTCTGAACCCATGGGATGAAAACCACATCCAGTATTCTCTATACAACTGTTTTGGTTTGAGAGATTCAGTTAAATACTGACTCAGTGGTTAGGATATGTAGGTTGGGATTACAGTGATAAACAGTTCAGCATTACATCAGTTAGTCAGAAGCAGCAATGAAAAAGGGCCCACACTATTTCTAATGCTTCCATGATGTCATTTAATTGAAGGGACCCGGGCTGCCAGAATGCATGCTGAGTTGGTCCATGCATAATCTCTGGCGTGTGGGGGACAGATTTCTACTTTTATGCCATTGTTTTTGTGACAAGCAATGTTATAAGTGACTCCTTTTTCCTTGCCTATCAGTTATGTTTTGTATAATTAATGCTAATTACTCAGTATGTATTAGATCTGACTCTGGTGGGAGTAAATTGTACTTACCATACTTATTCTCTCCATGACTGACCTTTTATGTGAAAGGCTTTATACATCCACACTTCTGAGATGTGGCAGAAAGTGTGCTTTCCCCTATGCTGAATGGTTTGTGGTGCAGTCCAACACATTCCAAATTGCAGTCACTAGAGTACGAAAAGCTCCTGTTTAATTCAGGTCTTAGAAGAGAAGAAGGATAAAGTTTGCACAGCACTTTCAGGCACATGGTGTGATTCTTGGGGTTGTCCTGTGCAGGGCCAGGAGTTGGACTTCTTGTGTGTCTCTTCCAACTCAGGAGATTCTGCGCTTCTATGAAAGGAGACACATGGCTCTGGTTAAAAGGCTGGCAATCAGTTCACTGGTTGGTACAGAAGAAGAGCCCTTAGATGCTAGCCTAGGAAGCAGAGCTAGACTGTTGAAGATATTCTGATTGTTCATATGTCTGCTTTCCATTTCCAGCTATTAAACAACATGAAAAGACAACTCTAAACAGTGCAAATAGTTTCCTTGTTTAGTGTTACATGTGGTCTGAGGCTGTCGGCGTCACTGGGATATTACCCATTCACTGGAGAGGCTGTGGCTGGAAGAAGATGGGATAGGGGAAGAGAAGAGAACTCTCCATGAGATGTCTTTTTAAAAAGACATTTTGATACCTGATGGCTGTGCAAAAAAGTGTAGCTATGTGGGCTACTTACCACCAGTACATGGCTGCCTGAGTCAGCCGCATTTGCCTCTCAATAAGGTGAATCTGTTGGCTATGGCTATTAGTCTAGATCCACTCTGACTAGGAGGACATGTGGCTTACCTGTGGCTGTCTATATGGCTAAATGTCTTTACTGCCAGAAGCTGGGTGGTCTCACTCATGTTCCCTATTAGGAAGGATCCCTAGTCTGTGCCTGAATCATGCCCAGGCAGTGCCTGAGAGAACACTAGTTGGCAAGCAAACAAAATGCACTTGGGAGGATGGAAACTATTAAACTGTTTTGATGACTTCATGCTCATGTTTGAACTATGCCCTGGCTAGGGTCAGCTTCCCAACATAGGTGTATCTGCTGAGACCCAGGATGGCCTCTTTCCCAATGCCACCTTGCAGAATACTGCTAGGAGTTTGAAGGAGAGGGTATTGGGTCTGCTCCATCAGCTAATCATACCTCATCTGATCTGGGCAAGTTTTGGAGGGGGATGCCCTTCTGGAAAGAAGGTGCTCTGTGATGCTTGATCTGCGTAGTCACCAAGGGGTAAAGGCTTTGCTGCATCCTGTTAATGGTGAGGGGTCTGTGTGAGGGAGGAGAGGGAACTACCATATGGCTAAGGCTTTAAGCTAACTCCTCAGCTTCTTTGCACATACTTATATTTACAGACTTTGGTTACAGAATCTTCGCAAAGTGTCTTGAAATAGAGTTTGGAGTGAGACAGAAATTTCTGGATCTCCATTGCTTAGTGTTTGGCATTTTTTCTGTACTAGACACCTCCATTTCCTAGTGCTTTCTGAACATGGTAAACAACCCTCAGGTGGAAGTGACAGCTGTACCTAGGAAAGATTGAGAAATTCTGATTGGGCAAGCAAACTCCCAGTCCTCTCACCCACACAGTTCACACTGTCTTTGAGGTGTCCTTTTCCCCTTCACACATCCCCTCCCACGTGGGTTCTCCATGTGCTTGAGGACAAGACCCACACTGACTTTTGCTCTCTCGTGGTTTAATCTGAGGTTCTGTGGGATGAAAGTCTGCATTTGCTTAGCCATCGTATGTGTCATATTCAGCCTGTCTGATGGCCTGGTGGGTATGGATGTATACCAGGAGGTAGAGACAGTGTTAGGGCTACTGGGTGAGATCTTGACTGGTCTCAATGCCAGTGTTCACTGATCTGGGAGGGAGTATCTTTGCAGCCCCTGCACTGTGGCCATGGCTGCATCTGACTTAGCAGCTCTGCCAGCCTCTGAAAGGGCCCTGGGACTGCTGGGCTGTGCCCTGGGGCTGAGCACAATGTGAAAGTCCTGAGCAGGCAGATCGCAGCTCCTCCAGCCTGTTTCATTTACCATAATGAAGATTGCTCTGTAGAAAGAGAAGAAAGCCTCTTGCCTATTCAGGAGTTTCACAAGTGTGGTGCACTCATGTTTCTGGTGGTGGGAAAGCCCCAGGATGTGGGTTGGGCTGAAGGGACAGAGCAGGTGGTTTTACAGAAGTCCTGTCTAAGTCTTGGGTTGCACGAAAATCTAATTTCACTTGTACCTGCAGCATTCAGATATGTGATGACTACAAGGAGTGACTCAGGTGTTTGTCCTTCTAACCACTACCTACCTGTTATCTGGAAAACGGTCTGAACTGAGAGGAGATCCTGGGTACTGTTTCCTGAGAAACATGCTGAAACCAGGCAGGAAATAGGGGTGGTTTGAGCTGGGTGCAGTTGAAATGACAGTGGCAGTGCTACGCAGACCCTTCACCTTCCTCCTCCTCCACCCACCCATGGCAGTGAGTCTGCCTCTGACATACAGCATACACTGACCACACTAAACCATCATGAGCCACCAGGATAGCTGGGGAGAGGCAGAAGCTAGAGAAAAAAAGATTTAATCTGAACACCTAGAAGCTTGTCAGCAACATGGACAGTGGGATTGAGTGCACCCTCAGCAAGTTCGCTGATGACACCAAGCTGTGTGGGGCAGTCACACACTGGAGGGAAGGGATGTGCCATCCAGGGGGACTTTGACAGGCTTGAGAGGTGGAACAATGCAAACCTCATGAAGTTTAGTGAAATGAAACGCACCTCCTATGTCTGGGCTGTGGCAATCCCAGGCATACCTACAGGTTGGCTGGGGAAGTAATTGAGACCAGCAGTGAGGAGAAAGACTTGGGAGTGACAGTGGATGAGAAGCTCACCATGAGCTGCAGTGTGCACTAGCAGCCCAGCAAGCCAATTGAATTCTGGGCTGCAATAAAACAAGTGTGGCCAGCAGGTTGAAAGAGGTGGTTCTTCTCCTCTACTCTACTCTTGTGAGACCCCACCTGGAATACTGCATGCAGTTCTGGTGTCCTCAACATAAGAAGGACATGGAACTGTTGGAGCAAGTCCAGAGGAAGACCACAAAGTCGATGAGAGGACTGGAGCATCCACCCTATGAAGACAGGCTGAGGAAGTTGGAACTGTTCAGCCTGGAGAAGAGAACACTGCATGGAGACCTCATAGCAACTTTTCAATATCTGAAGGGGCCTACAAGAGAGGTGGAGAAGGACTCTTTGTTAGGAACTGCAATGATAGGACAAGGTGTAATGGGTTCAAAATGAAGGAAGGGAAGTTTAGGTTAGATATTACAAAAATGTTTTTTACTGTAAGAGTGGTGAGACACTGGAACAGGTTGCCCAGGGATGTGGTGGCTGCCCCAACTCTGGCAGTGCTCTAAGCCAGGCTGGATGAGGCCTTGAGCAACCTGATCTAGTGAGGAAGTGTCACTGCCCATGGCAGGGGGTTTGGGACTAGATGATCTGTAAGGTCCATTCCAACCCTTAAATTCTATGATTCTATGATTCTATAAGTTGCATTTTACTGGACTGTGTAGCAATATGACACACGATGCACAATCTATTGCTTACCTGTCTGAAGGAAACTGGTGTACACAGAGCCACACACAGCAGCTGTACCTGCTGATGTGATCAAAATTGCCCTTGCCCAGCACAGCCCACAGTGGGCTGGATTTGGGGCCAGAGGTATTCCTACAGACTAATGAGGCAGATGTAAATATCTGTCTGAGACTGCTATTCGTAAAGAGTATATTTGATCCACGGATGTTGCTTTCCCTCACCTCCCTCTTTGAACAGTCTGGGGAGAAGGGTGACTCTGAGCAGAAGCTGTTTAGAGCTGTAAGGTACTGTGAAATTCCTGCCAAAGCTGTCTCTCACCCTTCTTTGAATACAGGGATACTTGTGGAGACTAGCCTTCCCAGGCTAACTCTAGCCTTTGTGATTATTGCCCTAGGGTCCCTCCATAGTCATTGAAGAAAGACAGCAACCCACTATGAGTTGCTCCTGCTTGGCCTTTGGAGGCTTCATGTCTTTAGGTTGTATATAGAGGTGAATGCTTAGTGAAGGCACCCAAGTAGGATCCTCTAAGTTGGTGTGGTGATCCTCCCTCAGATCTGTTGTTGTTCCTTTGGATCTATTTGGTTCTGTAGATTATCCTCCAGCTTAATTAAAGTGACTAACAGGGCCTTTTGACTCAGTGGACCTTCCGATGGTTTCAGGCCACTAGAGCATGAAGAAGAATGGTCAGAGAAAGCAGGCTATGCCTGGACATGTTATTTTAGCTTTCAGTGCAGAAAAAAACTTTTGGATCAGTTCTTCTGGAAGAAAAATCAGAGATGTTCAAGATTCTCTAATCTGTCATTCTGACAAGCATAGCTCACTTGTTTCATCAATCAGGTCAGTTTTCAGCCACTGAGGAATGATTTTAGGCTCCAAAGTGTGGAACAGATTGTACTGGCTGTGTGCATAGGGCATATCTATTCTCACTCTTGGGAATAGTTCTGGAAGACCTCTGAAGGATTTCCAGGAGGAAATGAGACACTGTCTCTATCTTGATTCAGCTCACATTCCGGGTCTGAAGGACATGGTGTTTGGTGTTACATCTGTGTGCTTTCCCCCCTTTTTTGGAGGCTGGTGCTCTTGCAAGCTGTGGGGACAGGAGTATTGCTGTGTCCTGGAGATCTGCAGCGGGAAGAATGAGGAAGATTTCCTTGGACTACCCTTCATGCCTTGCATGTATTAAGTCTGAGTTCATTACGTAGCCTGCTCCATAAAATCTTGTGTTTATTTTCTGGTACAGCTCATCCCCAGCAGCCCATGTACTTAATAACATACTACTGCAGAGGGGAGCTCACAGACAACAGAGGAAATAGCTCTTCTGGAATGTCTTTCCTATCTCATTTCCATCCCCAAATTTTTCCCTAATTTTAATTCCCATGGTCTGGATTCCTTAAGAGTCTCTAGAAAACCTCACCCTTTGGTGCCTCCCAAGGCTTCTCTCCCAGAACTCCAAGGGTTAATGTCCTTGGAGCATCACATTGGGAAGCAGTGCAAGTCTGTTCATGCAGTTGACAGGGCCCTTTTATTATTGTTCTATCTCTACTATCAGATGTCTCACTCTTAACAGAGTTGTTATTAAGATAATTAGTTAATGCGGGTTATTTTATTATTGTAGTCTTACTTGGTGTGATTGCACGCTCAGCTGACATATTTCATAAAAGCAACAAAAGCATTAAGAAGTTGCATAATTGGCAGAACTGAACTGTCAATGTTGTGGAGTTCAGAGATTTGCAGAGGGAAGAAATGTATAGACTCCATGGAGACATGGGTCCTTCTGTGAACCTTGGATTTTTCCTCCTAGCATTTATTACTCAGGAAAATGATTGGCATTTCCTCTTCTGTGTTTTAATTTTCTCTGCTTGTGCTGTATTTTCTGGTCTTTGCTTTAGCCTGCAGAGGAAGGCAGATGAGTCTTGTTTATCTTTGCCAGAGATTCCTTCGTTTTGGGAACCACATCGGAAATAACTTTGGATGAAGGCAGACAAAAGGCTTTAAAAAGCATCTATCAAGTAATCAAGTGGGTCCGTGTGTCATATTTCCTGACCATCTATTGCCTTGGTATCTGCCATTGGCATATGTCCCAGTGCTGTCAGAGTAGTACAATCCTATTTTTATTTACATCCAGTGTTCCTCTATTCGAATATTTCATCCAGCTTTGCCAGGGCAAAATCCTGGCAGTTTTCATCTTCTTAATCTTCTGAATTTTCTTTGTGCACCCTCCTGACACATACACTGGGGAAAAATGCTCCTTTCTTCAGCCCTGGTCTGAGAAGCAGCTTTTCAACCCAGCCCAGCAAGACTGTTCTGAGGCCCAACCAGTGCTGGTTTTGTTTTTGTTGGTCTTCTCTGGACTCAGGTTGAAGCTGCTAGTGGAACATTCCCCAGGGTCCTAAATGCTGCCCAATTTGCAGCCATGTCGACCTGCAAATATTTCCTCCAGTTTGAGATTTTTGGCATCCCAAGTTTCCTGGATGTGCTTACATCATCCCTGTGCGGAGGAGGACTTGGCCGTATGGCTTAGAATGTGCTCTGTGTAATTGAACAAGTTCTCTCAAAAATACCCCAGCAATTTTACCAGTTCTTGTCTGGGGTTATGAGGTATGTGATGTAGCTCTGTGGGCAGGAGAGGAAAAAACCCTCCCAAGAGGCCTTTCCTGAGCTGTCTTGATAACTTTGGTGTTTGAAATGGCGAGGAAAGAAAAATCTCAAGCAAGAAACAAGTTAAAGCAGAGACATGCACAGACATATAAAATATTATACATCTTGATATTTTAGAATGTGGCCAGAGGAAATCAATCTCTAATGCAGTAAACAAACTCCAGTGGGTTACCAGCAGACAATGTCCAGAGTAACTCAGTTCCAAACATGGGCACTGCTGCAAGGAGGATTTGGCCTCAGAAATTTTCTTTTGCTGTTGCTGCTCTGAAAGAGGGATTTTAGAAATGAGCCCTGCTGCATGCAAAGAACACTTGAAAGACTCTTCACACACTTTTCAAGGTGTGCTGCTAAAGGCTCAAAGCACTGAAGAGGAAGGCTCCTGACAGCTTTCCAAGGCTCTGAACTTTGGGCATAATGTTTTTAGGTCACTGCTTACAAGCCAAGAGCACCAAGAAGGGCAGACAAAGGCGTATTAGCTGGGGCTCTTCTCAGTCTCCTGGGAGGGACAATGGGTGCAGTTCACAAGCAGAGGCACACAGCTGCAGCTTGCTGGTTGGGAGGCTGCACACAGAGGACAGATCAGAATTCAGAGCGATTAAGTGCGTCGCCTGATGGTTACCGACAGATTAAAGAAACCCCTCTGCCAGTTTACACATTTGCAGCCTCTTGTCTTTGTGAGTCAGGAGGCAGTTCCCATCGTGAAACACACTCTGTAGTACAGGATGATTTCTGGCAAAGTCTGGATGATCGTGAGCCAGGCGGGGCGGGGACAGCATTCCAGTTTTATAACACAATTCCATAATAGGAGACAGCATTCTTTTCATATTAATGTTCATACAACAGGAATGTTAAACTCCAGCTTTTGGGTTATATGGGGGAAAAAAGTCTCTATTAAATACCATAACAACTGTATTCTATAATTGAATGAACAGGGCTGCTGGTGGACCAACCACATGGAGTGCAGTGGCTATTTTGCAGGACGCTTACATTCCAAGAAGCAGCAAACTGGAAGTACTGATGTAGTTATGTGTGAGCTGATGCCACCATGACCTCCTCTTTGGATTAGTTACAGGTGTTCAGTCTACCTGCTATGACCCCAGTGGAAATCCACACCTACACGTTCTTTGTGAGCACCTTGAAGTACCTATCACTGCTTCTCTAGAGTTAACAGACCAAAAGATATTTAGGCATTTCCATACCTTCTGGTAGCAAGGGTTTTGCAGAGTGCAAAAGGGATCACTTCAGGACCATCTTTGTCACACATGCCACCTTTCTACTTCATCTGTTCTGGTGGTCCAGACAGGAACCTGACACTTTCCATATGTTACTTAAGTCCTGACTTGCATCTTGCAGTGCCTTGCTGGGAAGGTAAATATTTAAGGGTGAATTCCTCCTGCTGGGGTTTTGATCAGTCTTTGAATTTTGCACCAAAAATAACCCTGTTCTTTCAAGTCCTTGCTTAACTCTGTCTTAACTCAAGGTTGCAGTTTGACCCCTCAATGAGATAGATACCTCACTGTTGTCGTCAGTGTTAAAGGGTGAAGAGGGTGAAGACACCTTAGGTTTTTCTCCCTTGGAGTGTGTAATAAGAGACAACACTTTAAGGCCTCCAGAAGTACTTTAGTTCCTCTACTTACGGTGAAAAAGGAAACTTCATTAAAACCTGATGCCCCTTAAACTAGCTTTTTCCAGGCTGCCTGGTTTCCAACAGTCCAGAGAGATGGACTATATGAAGTATGTTTTTCACTAGTGGTATCTATGACTGAGATTTCACAGAGAGCTTAGCTGAACCAGGCTGTTAAATTCAACTCTGTTTCAGATGAGCAAAGACATGTGCTCCAAAAATGACAGGAGTATCAGCACTATTTAGAGACAGATTGGAACACCCAAAGAGCAAAAAAGGGTTTGGCCTCCTGAAAGGTTGTTCTGCTACTTGCCTGAGCAGCCATGGAACTGTGGGTATCAGCGAGGGTTCATGTGTGGTAGGGGTGGAGTGGCCCTTGCAAGGATGGTGGAGTGGCATTTGGAAACAGGAGAGGGAAACCTCATTAAGCACACAGAGGAAAATTTAGTGAATAGCAATAGTACTCTGGCATGTGTTTTCACACGCAATGCAGTCTGAAGGGAAATGTTCAGTAGTGACCATTTTATAATGTTGGTTTTATATTTAAGATACTGCCAAGTGATAGAGAAAATGGAAGTCCTCAGGATGTGTTCATGCAGGAGAGTGCATCAGTAGGGTCTGGCAGGTGCAGTTTTTGGTTTTGAGGCTAGTTGCTTAGGATAGCTGCAGTTTTGAAGTGTGGTAATAGAGAGGCTGATCTTCATGCATGTTCCACACTCAGCCTTAGTCAGCTCAGGGGGAATTTCTTCTCAAAGAAGAGTTACCAGAGCAAGGGCTGTGAAGACAGCTTGGCTGTGTTCTTCAGAGCAAGCCTGGCCACTGAGCCTCACTGAAGGTGCTGCGTTTTCCGAGACGACGATGGTAGTACTGTCTCAGGCTGAGCTGAGGATGGCAAGCTGGGGAAAGAGGTGGATCAGGGACTGACGTGAGCACAGCCCAACCTTTAACAAAGAGACTTCCTGCCTCAGTAGGAGTGTTGAAACGTCTTGTTGTGTTTCCCTGCCTTCAAACAAGAGCCCTGTGCACCTGACGTCACTTCCCCTGGCTGCCAGGCGGATAACAGGATGAACCTGCACTGACTCTGAACCAGTCATTCCACTGTGTCACTGGTTATTGTGCTCTACGATGGGGCAGGAGATTTTACTACCAACATTGTTTCTGTAGTTTATGTTTCACGCACATTTTCCCCCACTCCTTCCCAGCAGTTCGAAAGGAAGCAGCATAGGAACTTGTGCGATGTGCTTACAGGCACACACAAGCAATGTGACTCATCAATAGACCAGGCTTTGGGAGCTGGTGCCTGTTACAGCGTGAAGCCAGCCTGCTTCTTCACACAGCTCCGAAAGGCAGCTGGCTATGTCAAAAGGGCAGAGAATAAAGAGTGTAGTGTAAAATGGAGACACAATTAGGCGAAGATAAAAAAATCCAACAAAAAACCTATAACACTTTTCATCTCTTTACTGAAGGTTCCCTCGGGTGGCATTTGCTGAAACAAATAGTTCTACAGCTTGCTGCTGTAAATAATGGCACATAGATTTTGCAACAGTGCTAGTTTATTTTTAAACATCTGAATGAGCAGTCATGTAGCATCTACCTTGGTACGCATCAAGTTCATCATAGGATATGTCACTATTACTTCTAGCACTGAGGAAATAGCAATTAAGTGATATCTCTATGAATCTGTTCCCTCTAAACCTTCAAGTGTTTCAACCTCGTTTTGCATCTTGCACTAAACACTAGCCAGTGAAGAGGGAGGGGATAATTTACTACAATTCATTAATCAGGAGCCTTGATATAGTTTTTTATGTTTCAGAGCATTTTAGAGGGAACCTGGTTTAGAACTGTCTGCATTTTGGAACTGGGACAATGTAGGCACTTTCTTTGCAAAGGCCAATTGCCCAAGGTTATCAACGTTTGATTATCACTCAAGGTCATCATCTGTTTGTCATTCAGCATATAACAATACCAAGCAAAATAGTCTCTCTAAGCATAAATAAGAATAACATTAATACTAATAATTCACCACACTGCAGAACTAATTGCATGTTTTTCCACATTTCCAAGTATTCATTTAAAAAAAAAAGTATAACCTGCTTTCTGTTCACTTGAAAGGACAAGTGTCAGGCTGCTGTCTTTCTGGACATCCTAGACAGTTTGCCAGCCCAATGCCTTAGTGTGGTTACTGGTCCTCTGTCTTTGGTAATGAGACACACTAAAGAAAGCCCTTCAAAGTATCCAGAAATATTTCACTGTGAGCTGTGCTGAGGATTAGCATTACCACATAATAAAAAGAGTAAATCAGCTGCTAGGAGAAAATCTTACTCATGAATACTTAGTTACCTGCTATGACAAATGACAAGGTTTGAGACAGATTAGTCAACCAGTTCCAGTCGTCATCTTGGTTTCTCGTTCTGACAATTTTCAGAGTGTTTCTGTGGTTGTCTAAAATTATATTTTGTCCATGAGCAATATTTGGTTGAGGCTTGTATCCTCAAGATTCTTTTTCTGCTTTTCTTCCCTAGAGCATAGTTAATTTTCAGTCAGTGTTCACTATGGAGGACATACACTTTGAATATGCCTACCTCTTTTTTTGTACTTCACAGCTTTTACTTCAGCTTTATCTTCTACTTCAGTTTTCTCTTCCTTGAAGGACACATTTTTTCAATATCTGCTTCTCACTGGAACTGGCGAAAATTTACATTGACAAGAGCTGTAAAATTCCACTGGTAAGCAATTAAACCTAGATGCTTTCCATGGAGAGAGTGAAATAATGTGATTATATTTGTGTACCCTTGTAATTTATCTCCTTTTATAGTCTTCTGAAATTCCCTTGTTCCCTTGAGATAACTCAATGTTACCCATGAAGGAGCATGTCCCAGCGCATCTGCATTTGGGGTGTGACAATGATATACAGCTGAAGGCTGAGTTCAGGGAGTTGAGGCCCAAGGAATCACTCTAACCCTCACACTCTTGGCATTTATTCCAGATTCAATCTGTGTCAGACCTATGTTGATTATCTGCCTTCACAATGGAGGACAAGACGAGATATACCTGAGCTTGTGAATTTTCTGACGATGTTCAGAATGGTCTGCCAAAAGAAATGAAGATCTCTTTTTACAAGCACAAAGTCCTCAAAACATTTGAAAGGACAGGAGCAGTAAGTTTTCCTTGGCCAGGTATTTTCCTTTTAATTATAATGTAATTTGTTTAGGAAATTTATTAAGGATGTGTTGGAAGGCGAGTCAGAAGTGAAATTATTTTCCTAGTTTAAAAACAGCTTGTTTAACATTTATTCATGCAGGGCTGGGCCTCCAGATGGTATAAATTGGCACAGCTCCATTTAATTTCAGTGGATCTATGTCAATTTCCAGCAGCTGAGAATCTTGTCCAGTAAGTCACTTTTAGTCCCATGATTTTGGTACAGTGCTAGTAAGATCCAAAGAGTTAGCCCATGGGGTGATGCTGAAAAATTTTTAACTTTACCAAAATGAACCGTTCTTTTTCAATGATCATCACAGAGCTGAGTGAGCACATGCATAACTTTCTCAGAAGAGACAAAATAACCTTTTCCCCCATCTACCTTTCATTGCTGCTGGTGGTATATCTAAAGGTGTGCTTCACTTTAGCAAGGTCCGAATGCAGAGGTCTACATGACTAGTTTTATTGTAATAGCAGAGCTTTGTATGGTGAGCCTGAGAGTACAGAGCTTGTGAAATGTGCTCTCACTGGTAGGTAAATTAAAAATTACAAATGCAGTTATGCCATTTAGTCCACATGTGAATCTGGACCATACAATACATTTGCTTTAGGAACTCATCCAACAGTCAAGGCAATACTTACTTGATCATATCATCTATTATTGTACTTATCTTTAGACACTGGTTGTGTTGTAGAGATCTATTATCAAGAAAATTACATTCAGACCACAAATGTCAGAGTCTTCTATGATTAAATTGTGACTGAGCACAACACTCTGGCATCTGAAATGAAACTCTGGAAGAGCAGAAGAGACAAAAGACTCAGTTGCTTTAGAGTAATCAATAAAATCACACTTAGTATTTTGAAATAGTGTGTTTCCACATTAAAGTTACTGCTGCTGAATGTGTGGTGGGTGATCCTGGCTGGTAGCTAAACATCAACCCAGCTGTGCCCTCAGTCTCCTCCAAGTGGGATGAGGGGAAGAAAATAGGAAGAGGAGCAAGAAAACTTGTAGGCCTAATAAAGATACTAATTCAGATACTGAAAAATTAAGATGACAATCATTCAAACACTTAGGGAAAGCACCTTTCCTCTCCCTTTCCTAGTCTCTTGTCCTTGTTACCACCAGAGATTATACTTGGTCTCTTTAGCAAGGCAATGGGCAGCACAGGACATTAGGGTCATTGTGTAATGGTTTCTTTCTGCCACTCTGTGTTCCTTGCTCTTTTCTTCTGTTCCTGCTTCCTTCTTACTCTTCCTGTGCTCTGGTGAGGGTCCTCCACAGGCCACAGTCTGCTCATGGAGTACCTGCTGTGGCATGGGTCCTCCAGTGGCTGCAGTTCCTTTGGGTGACTGTTGTGGAGTCAGCTAAAGCTGGCTGTGACTGGCATAGGGCAGCCTCTGACCTCCTGCCATAGAGGTTACCCCTACAGAACTGCCTTCCTCCTCCCTCCTGCTCCCAAAATCTTGCCAAAGACATCCAATACATTCTATAAGTTTTCTTTTTAGCTGAGCAGAACACCTAAGACAGGTCTCCGTGTGGTAGGATAATACTGCATACTTTATTTATGCACTTCATTAAAGGTCTGTGGTTGGGTACCTTAGAAGACAGGATATGGGGCCACTTATATCCTTGGTCTGACTCACTATGTTATTTTACTTAACGTCATGCTGTCCTACCTATTTCAGTCTTCCACTGAGGATAAGGGGGAGTCCAGAGGTTTTGTATCACCAAGCAGAGCAACACACTTTAGAAGTGGAGGAGCAGTTACTTGCCTGGGACCATGGAGGTGGCAATGTTCAAACTGAACAGCTCCAGGATAAGGCTATCAACACATAATTTTCATTCATTAACATGAATATTGGAATGAAAAAAAAATCTGAAAAACATTTTGCCATCTTCATCCCCATGACCAAAAATTGCCGCCATTTCAGTAATATTAATCTGCTCAGTTATTAAGATGTTGAATGAGTAGTTTTGATTTCTCTCATCTCATCTTATTTTCTACTCCTCTTCTAGCTTTAATAGCTATCTACTTAATATGAGAGTTGTTCCATTTCATTACCTTCCTCCTGTTTTTTTCTTGAGGTGGAACTAATGCAATGCAAATTATGATGCCTGTCTCTGATTTTTTTATTAGGCAACTTAGGATTCCGTACAGCCCGTGTTGTTGACTGCAGAGCTAGAAATATATTTGAATTTATGATGAAATCCTGGAGTTTGCAGTATCTCAAGTCTGAGGAATTTTTTTTCAAACAAGTAATATTTTTCAATGATATTCAAGTCTTTGATGGAGACCTTTTCTGCAAAGTATGTTGCGCACACATTTCAATTCTGTTCTTTCCACCTGATGCAATTCCATAGCAGCTGCCATATAAAAATTCTGACATACAGCTAAGCACAATATAAGCTCAGTACGGTACTAAAGCCACAACTGTGCAATGTGGACAAGTTCATAGACACTCTTGAACTTCTGTCTGGGGTTGGCAAAACCAAAAGTAGGAAATGGTTGACTGAGTTGTATCACACCAGAAGCACTGGGAAGGTATCTATTAACATACATTGGTGCCTGGAGAGCTGGAGTTACCTTAGCAATCAAAGCAATTTCCTCTTTGCGTAAAGAGGAAATAATTTTGGGATTAAGCTCTGCAACGTGTGTGTATGCTCTTTTGAGTATGTAGTCTGTGCAGGAGATGCTGCAAATTGCTGCTTTTGGAAACTATGAGGGTGGTGTGCATCTCAGCTAACACTTCAGCTTTATTTGTTCCTCATTTTTGCTTTTATTTCACAGTATAAAACTTGTAGGAATTTGCTGCGCTTTTGTGCTCAATGTCCTGATCGGTCATATCAAAGAGAAGTCCTTTCACCTCTGTTATAAAAATAGTGAGTTCCTATACCACAGTATTTTGAAGGAGGGGATGTTCTGCAGTTTTATTTTCCTAATGGCAAGAGACTTTATTCCCAAGCGACATTTTCAATGTATGCATTGCCAGCCCCTCTCCATTTATAAATCTGCTATTCCTTCCCTGCAGCAAATCTGGGAATGTAAGATGTTTTCCCTTGAGAAGTTTCCTTTGCTTTTTGTAGAAAGCAGTACTACCCCTTGTCTGGTTTTGCCCAATCTACAATAGTGATTGTCTTCCTGAGAGTAATGGAAGTGATGGGTGTAGTTCTATAGTCACGTCTGCATTGTCTCCTTCTAAATGAAGTATTATCTGACTTTTTTTTCCCCCACTATGTTTTACTTTTTTCTGCTGGCCTAGCTCATCTCAAAACTTGGCAATTCCTATCCTTTCCCTGCACTCTCTGTCTGCTAAGAACTTGTTTTGCTGATTGATCTTTTTTCTTCCATTCCATGTAGTCTTCCCCTTATATGCGGCAGAGGAGTATTCACCAATTTAGGTGTCTAAACCTCCCCCAAAGGCTTATTTTCTTTCTTGCAATATGGGCCTCTTCACCTGAATAAAACCTTAACTCCTTTACTAGAATGTTCCCCTCATCTGTACATAGAAATGGCTGTGTGAAAATGAATAGCAGTCACCATTTTATTGGCCAGGAAAGGGAAACACTAAGGAGGTTGGGAAATCCAGAAGAAACAAAACATGAGTAGAATACAAGAATTTGCAACACAACACAAAGCATTATTTGGTTACTATTTCCAGGAAGTAATTTTTTGGCTTAGCAGCAAGGCCAGTAGGAAATCCTATAGAAGTGTTAGGCCATGAACATATTTGGTAACTATGCCTGAAAGGAAACTCTCAGGGCAAACTTGGTTTGTGAATACCATATGAAACTGAAGAGAACCTTAAATAACCCTCATGATTCAGGAAATATAGAGGATACAGATGTTGCATGAATGGATTGGTTGAGTGCCTGGAAGGAGGATGAGCCTGACTCCTGAACAGGACAATCCACTTCATTAGAACAGAAATAATTATGAGAAAAACTTGTAAGAAAACAGATCTATTTTCATGCTGAGTTCAGGAAAAATTATATATAATCAAAATCAATACAGGTCATTGATATATAGGTCATCAGTTCATAGGTCATCAATATATCAATGTTATTGATTTAAAAGATCTCACTCTCATACATCAATGACATAATCAAGTTCCAGAGAAACTGTCAGCAATACTAGAAGAAGAACAGAGATGCTCAAACTCATCATCTTCAAACAGTGGAATTCTTTTCTGAGAAGAACATGTAGAGAGGTTTTTGCTAGGGTAAATGAATGGGTGGTCTGGAAAAGCTGAATTTGTTTCATCTTGGAGCTGTGTTAGAGGTCATTCCATGTTTCTTTGTTGTGGGAATAAAAGGTGGTGCAATAAATGAAATTCATAAGTATATAAGCAGATAAAATGTGAGAGGAAAGGTATCAGTGGACTATTTTCCTATTTGGATTACATATTTCACCAGTCTCTTAACACTTAAGTGACAATCCAGATGCAACCTTTGGCTGAGAAATTCTATATACAGACTGATGTGGAAAGGCTTTTTATTTTGAAGCTGTTTGTTTACTCTTTCTCTTAGTGTCCACTGCTGGCTATTCTCAGAAGATGTTTGCCAAATCAATTCTTTGTCTGACCAAGGACAGCTGTTCTGATCCTGCATTCTCAAAACTACACGAGGATGCGTATCTGCAGACTTGGTCTGTGTGATGAGTTAAAATGTCTCTTAGAAGGAGCATCTTCATTATCTGCAAAATGTCAGCTGAGCCATGAGTTGGGGTGCTTATGGTCCCAAAAATCAGGATTACATTTGTGGAGTGGAGCTCACAAGATGGGAATGTGGAAGCCATTCTACAGAGCCCAAACCCATGACAGCTGTTAAGGAACAGTGGGGTAGAATACTAGCAAAGCAGTCTAAGGAGAGCTGGAGAAATACACCTCATGTCTTCCAAGCTATATATAGTGCTTTGTGATCCTTTTTTGGGGGGCTTACATTACAGGCCAACACTGAGTCTTCTCAGGACTGATTTGTCCTGGGAGGACTTAAGTACAAGAGTTTTAAAACAAGTACAATATACTGTGGCAATGGGTGTAGGAAGCTACTTTTGTGCGGGAGTGATTAGTTTGACAAGCTCTGACTCATGCTGAAACCCCTGGGAATACCTGGAGAAGTAACAGGTTGCTAGCATGAGCAAAGACTTTGAAATTTGCATCTACTGTCCCACAACTTTGTACTTATCTAGGATCATTTTTATGAGTCATTGTTGGGTTACCACTCATGAATAATATGACCTCCCCAAACTCATGGTGAGAAATTCTTGCCACTTAATTGTTGTGTCAGTAATTTGTAATTCAGATATCACATACTTAGATATATTTGATCTAATTTAACATGTGTTTAAGACATCTGTTTAAAACAAATTACTGAGGCATACTTAGCTACAAAAACATACTCTATCTTTTTTGTTATCTTCCCACATATTCCATTATTTTAGCACTTTTTGAATGGATTTTTGATCTATATTGATTGAAAAAAGTTAGCAAAGTAGGTCAAAAAGCCCTGCTGAAATACTGTCAAGGCAAAACATAAACACATATTCAATTCTAGCAAACTTCACAATGTGTTTTCAACCAGATTCAGAAGAGTGGGGTTTTTTCAGCTGAACCATAGAGGTGTCAGTGGTGCTGCATACCTGTTATGGAAGTCAGGCAGCAGACACCTAAAAACACCAGTGCTCTGACTCTTCAGCTTGAGTATCTCATTGATGTTTCCCTTTTGTTTGGAATAAAGCTGACTTCCAAAATCTGGCTCTGGTATGAAAATGATCCTATCTAATGTTTGTTGTTGAAAGAATATAATCTAGTCTGCCAATTCATACTATAATGAAAAAATAGAGATTATTTGGGGTTCAAAACAATGGAGATAAAACTATGGATCATATATGTTTACATGACTTTTGACCTGAACACTGGGTGACACCTCATAAGGAATGCCAGGAAAATATTACAGCCCTATTTAAATGCTTCTATTTTACTTTCAGAGAAAAATTTAGCTATTTTAATTTCAAAAAAAAAGAGGAAATTGCTAAAGGCAGGTTATGATTTTAATCATGTGGAACATATGTATTTGTACCAAATTATGACCAAATGACCTAAGCAACAAATAATGAATGTTATAGGATACTCTACTTACTGGAAATGCTGCAATAGTATTACAGTGCTGGTTCCTTGGCAAGTGTCTGAAGTGGAGGTATGTCACTGTACAGAGAGAGTTCAGACCCAAGTCTTTAAAGCTATAGAGACACTCAGCTCCCATTAAAATAATCCTTGGCATCGGAGAGCATTAAGCCACTGAGTACCATTTACACCTGAGTGACTTATTCAAAGCCACTGAATGAAAGCAGAGGCAAAGCAAGGGCCTCCTAAGTCACTGTTTTGTGCCCCAAATGGCACTCACCCTCTTATTCAGTGATAAGACCATCTCTATTCTTAGGAGTTCAGATCCAACATTATGAAGGATTTGACAAGTAAGTTATTTGATGGGAACAAACCAGTCTAAAATTAAAGACCAGAAATAAGTAAAAAAAAGCAGAACATAAGGGTAAATGTAAATGAATTTGCAAGGCCAGTAATCCTAGTAAAAAAAGGCCCATTACAGTTTTTGTGTCTGCACTTTTTTGAACCTGTTAATTTCTACTATTAACACACAGTAAAAGAGAAGCAATCACTCCTCTTGCTAGTTGTCTTAATTTTTTTTTTAAGACTCATACTTTAAGGCACTTTCTCCAGCCCTTGAATGATTTTTGTAGCTCTTTTCTATTCCAGAGATTACTTTCCTGAGGACCACATTTCACCTCCTTAGTTCTAATTTTTGTCCCATCTTTATTCTTCCCTTCCTTCATGGTTTTCTACCTGTGCTTCTGATCATAAAATCACAAAGGCAATTTCTGCAGCAGTGCTGCACATTTTGACTTTGAGGTCCTTCTCAGCCTGACTGCTGTCCTTGCTGTGGTCCCCAGTTCTGCCAGTCCAGACTGCAGTCATTGTTGCTACATTCTTAATTTTTTTATTGTCTGCACTAGTGTGTCTTTAAAAATAAGCTAGATGGCAAGTTCAGTCTGCATCATTATCTGCCCTTTCTCCAGTATCATCTACAAATTTGGCCAGCAGTTGTTGTGTCTTTGTTCATTGTCAAAGTGTTGCAGAACACTTTATCTGTCATCCACCCATGTAGGAACTTGTATTCAATGATCAGCATTCATCTCCATTCAAGGCTTCTTGAGATTTTCTCTCCCCTAATCCTTTGCCCGTTTATCACCACTCCATTCATATTACTATAGAATAATTTAGCTTGGAAGAGATCTCTGGAGCTCACCTAATCTAGCCCCCCACTCAAAATAAGTCAGGGCCAGCTATTGTGTAGTGCTACTCTTTAAAGAGCGTGTTGTGCTAAATCAAACACATTATGGTCTATCTTATGTACTGAATTAACATCATCAACCAAACAATGCTTCAGTGAGGATATGAACTCTAAAGTTCCTTCCATGCCTATTTTTCTGTGTTTCTAATGACCTTAAGGTTGTTTGACAAAACCTATTTTCTATTATTTAGTGGAGTGATGTTTATTGTATTTCCTATTAATTGAATTTCATAGCAAAAAGTAAACAGGAAATTATTTGGTGGGAAAATTTGCACGCATTTAGAAACAAAGGAGTTTTCTGTCTCACTCTTGTTTCTCTCCTTTTCCCCTGATATTTGTGATTTTTCTGTTCTTTTCTCAGCATTTCCTTCCCCTTGTAACTCTTAAAATTCTTGTCCCTTGTATTTAATCTGTGCTCTCTTTGTAGCTATCAGGAGTGTGAGATGAGTTGTCGTCTGTTCACAATGCACAGTCTATACTATGCATTAGCTCTACAGACATAGGTGTTTTACCTATATCCATATAACACATACTGGTGTACACTTCACTTCCTGTGTTTGAGAAATCACACTTACTTTGGGGGGAAGCCCATGCAGAATCATTTTCATTATCAGAGTTCAAAGAATGTCACAAAGTGAGAAATGATGATGAAAAGGTTTGCTCCATATGCCTAAGTGTACTAATTTTGCACTCCATCCCATAAACACTGTTTTCAAACTTGAATGTCTGTAAACTGATCTGTTAGTTTAATAGACCAGTTGACAACTACTGCTCTGACTCACAGTGAGAAAGACTCCAAAAGGACAGAAATATGTGGGAGCCCTGCAGAGCTATGCCTGTGTAAAATCTCAATACACGGTCCTTCCTCTAGAAACAGGCTGTACTATCTGACTTAGAATAGCTACAATGAGCAAGGTACCGTAAAGTGGAAAAGAAGGCATCAGAGAGGGTAGAGGGACCCATGATTCCAAGGGCAATCTGACCTGAAATCTTTGGCTATGCCTGTGCTAGTAAATTACATGGGACTAAGGCCTGTTCTCTGGCCAGAGCAGGTGGCACAGCATGGCTCAGCTCTCCTCAGCTCCTTTCTTTTCATATGGAAACAATCTGGTCTTGTCAATACTTCCTGGTGGGCAGGAAGCAGTTCCCTAGTCCTATATTTCTGTCTTACTAAGCTATTAGTTAACCAGCATTAGGTTTCCCCTTAGTGGCTGACCCAGACACTAGGTTACTCTGATCCTTATGGTCTTTACCCTCTGTTTTTGGTGCTGGAAATACTACCTAGTAGACACCCTTTTGGTTCTGCAGATTCGGGATCCAGCTGTGGCATGAACTTCTGTGGCTATCTGTTTCTTCAGAAATCTTCACTCAGGAGAATGCCCTTTATGTAATGAGTATATAAAGAACACTTAATTATCCATGAATGCATTAAGTAATTAATTTTTACCAGTACATATGGAACCTATACATCCTTTAGAAGGCTTATTTTGCCCTTTCCAGTTCTGTTTCTAGTCTGCAATAAAGCACAAACACACACACACACACACACGCACGCACGCACACAAGAACAGAACTGGGTGTTTTGAATGAATCCTTTCCACACACCCTTTTCTAAAACGTCTCTTCCTTTTTCCAGTCCTCCTCAACTTCCTTCATTCCAGATGATCAGTGAGAAATAAAAAAGAAACGATAATTGCCTAACTGTCAAGTTAGGAAATTGCAAATATCATTCTCTTCAGTAATATTCTTAAATTGCATTAAAAGTACTCAAAGAAAAGGGTGGAGGTAGATGAGTTTGGAGCAGAGAGACCAAGAAGATGACAAGCTGGAACTGTTCTTTGATGAAAATTGTTGATGACCATTGCAGTTTCAACTTTCTTTTCAATCATTGTTACGAATTTTGTTCTTTCTTTAAGTACTAGGCCTGGACTGTGCTATTCACTTGATTCAGAGAATATAGAAAAGGTTGAGTAGATTCTCATCAGCTGTCTCTTTTGACATTAAGGCAACTTGCTTAACATCCCATAGGTTTCCAGCAGTGATAGTACAGAGTAGTCTGGCTCCAACTTATGCCTTTAACATTGCAACAGAGCCCAAGATGTTTTGACAGCCTTTTGAATATCCATGGTAAGGACAAAAGCTTGTTATCATGGCACACCATGAAAGTAGCTGGTAGATTCTGTGCCTGGTAACAATCAGAAAAAAGAATAATTAAACAGCTAAATGGGAAACGTGTTTATTGCTGAGAAGCAGTAGGTTTTCTCCTTGTGGTTGTATAGCAGAAATTCTATTAGCACAGCACTGTGCATTTATTACCTCCTAAACCAAGAGCAGACAAGTTTAGACATGAATTTCTTTCATTTTACATAGGCCAGAGGCACAGTATTACTGGAAACCTTTTGAATGCTAGGTGTGCCACAAGGAGGAGTGGCATGAGAAAGGCTGTGTTTTGGAAGACTGTAGCTGACTTGGGTAAGGCCCACTGGCCAGATTCCTTTTAACACTAAAAGTGCAGCTGGCATGTTGTACAGACCTATGGCCAACTCCAGCTGCTAATAATATGTTACTTTTCTCCTTCATCTACCTTTACAGCTTTAATTAATTTGTACTTGCATTTGCAAAGTTTCGCTTCTAGCATGTGCAGATTTGTCAGTTCAAATTATTTTGTGCCAGTAGAAAATGTACAGATCTGCCTTAGTGCACTTCTTAAGGCATGGGCCCGAAGTTCCTCTAAGGCAAGTACTCACAGTCAGTGCAACCACAGAAGTCTTCAACCTAGAGATGGCTTTCCCAACAGAAAAAGATGTGGAGGACAAAAGAGTAGGGAGTAATTTCTCTACCAGCCCAGGGTCTCAAAAGAAATGAATAGCAGCCCATAAGAGGAAGTAATAACGGACCATCTATTACAACACCATTCAATCTCCATGCATCTCATAGTCTACCCTACAAAGCTTCTAAAACTTTCACCAAATTGTTTACCTTTGGATGCACATAGAGCATAATTACATTGCAATGAATTTCAGGAACTGGCAACCACAGTATATTTGAGGTGGGTGACCTAGAAACAAACTTTGTATCTCATTACAGTATGATTTACTTACTGGGACAATTTGTGGTCCATCCTGCTTTCAGAAACTGCCAAAACCTAATAGTTTTTGACACTGACCTGTGAAATGCTTAGCTGATACTTTCAATGAGGAACATGACAAAAATAGCAGAGAAAGCTTTAATTATATGGGATTATTCTTAACATGTACTAAATTTTCCATAACCTCAGACTTAGGACTCAGCATTTAAGATTTCAGTAGTTTGTAGTCAGATAATATGATGTCTATGAGCAGGAGGGATAAATTTAGACCTGAAATGAATGGCATACATTGTAATGAGGTGCAGGCAAGGTAAGGGATCATCAGCAATGAGTTATTTAGATGGAAATGAACTGAAGGGCAATCCAGGAAAGATAAGGCAAAACACTGTATTGGAGAATAGATACTTAGTCACTTTAGGAAATGACAAATAGGTGTTCCATTCCAGATAGTGTAAGAAATGGATGGTAAGTAATTTTCAAAAGATGATTAAGTAGCAAGGATATGGCAGAGCTAAACATGTGGGACTAACAAACCTGGCAGCTTCATGTTGAAGGAAGACAGTGGCAAAGAAAGATATTTACTTTGGAGGTTTGTTAGCACAGTTTAATAGAAGAACTATGCAAATATGCTTCCAGATAGGGTGATTATTTAAAAGTTTTGTTAAGTTTTCTCTGGGTCCAATAACAAAAAGGACTATTGTGAATCAAATAGCTTGTGTTCCTCAGAGAAAGACAAGTCAGTTTGGTTCACAAGATACCTGTCATGTTCTTGAGTGCTGGAGAAAGTGACAAGGAGAAAGTGAAGAAAACAAAATCTTAAATTTTAGTAATTTTTACAAGTAGATTTCAGATTCACTTATTTTTCCTACCTATGTTTGGTATAATACTCAATTGTCTCAATGGTCATAAATTTTGGTTCTTTTATCTTAGTGTTATGGGTATTATGCATGTATCATATTGTGTGACATTTCTAATCTGGTCAAGAATCTACATTGTCCTCTACCAGGTGAATTTTTAATCAGTATGGAGACAATCATTTATCTGAGCTAAAAGGCCATGTCAAAAATGTTATTCTTCAGAGAAGTAATTTGATAACTTCTGGATCTGTAATGACTGTTGTCTCAGCTGAGTAACAAACCTGAAAACTGAGCAGTCAACCTCCCCCTTCCTTCTCTGCCAGCTAGTGTCATTAGCTGACTTTTGGTTCTTACACAGAAAGTGAAGAACCACCTATCTACTATCAAAAGGTTTTCCCTGCAAGTGCTCATGCAAAAAGCACTCCGGGTGAGTATTAGATGATTCACCAGTTATCACTATCTGAGTCATGCATCCCACTGAGTGGGTGAGGCTATGAACTTCTTTGTCTTCTGACATGCTGATTTGCTATGACAGAAAATTACTGTGTGGCACCCAGAGTTGTCACAAATCTGTGTGAGGAATGAATGTGGCAGAAGGTCCAAGTAGCAAAGTCCATCAGGGATCATTGTCTATTTAAACACAGACCTGGAGGTGCCTTTGTGCCTTGTTGGAGCTGACTGGCCATTCACCTGCAGGGCTCAGTGCCTCTGGCATGCATGGCTGTGGTGGTGGCAGTGAGGAGCCTGGTACAGGTGAGAGTCTAAGAACACCTGATGTAGAACTTCTTACAGCTAAACACAACAAAGTCAAGCTTTATTCTCAAAAAATGAGATTGCACTGCCTCTGTTCATTCTGGGGATGGGGGGCTTTTAGTGATATAACATGTGGGCCACAGGACTTCAGAGACGTAAAACTGATACAAGGAACAACAGGCATTAGCCCAGGGACAGAGGCAGGGAAGTAGTTACCAAAACTAGCCTACACTGCTCAGGTTCTTGACCTGTGTCATTAGATATATGTCAGACTGCAGGAAGAGCTTGATTAGTAGCCTGTGGAATTCAAGAATTGTGCAAAAGTCAGGGAGGTGAGGTAGACATGTTAAGTCTGTGTTAGAAATACCGGAGGAACAGCAGGCTTCACTATGTAGGCTGTCCTCCTACTCACTTTTGGGCTGACCCTACAAAAACTGTCACCTGTCAACTGCCAGAAACTCCTTTCTGGAGTAGGAAATATTCTTTTTATAAATGTCAGGAAGAGCAACCCTGTTCCACACATTAACTCCTGCAAATATGTGCTGCAGAGGAACCAGAGCTGAAAACTTTTGCTTTGCATCAATTTACACTGTATTCATGGGCTAAAACTGGGGAAAACCCCCCAAACCTGCAGTGAATATAATGAGCAATGGGTGAAGAGCATCCTTCACCTGCAGTGGTTGTCTGGGAGAGGAATGAGCAGAGTGCAGTGCTGTTTGTCAGTTTTGCTAAAATAAACATTTATAATTATGAACATTTATAATCTATATCAAACTTCTCAGCCATATTTTATGTCTCCACAGGGATGTCAACAGCTACAGTGTATGGCATCTTTCTCCCAAACTAAGCCTTCTACCACTGAGGTTTCGTCTCTTTCTCTAAACTTTAAGAATGCAACAAGATGTGTAGGTTTGCTTGTGTCTGTTTGTAACTATTTTGATGGTTTCTAACTGGTAATAATTTGAAATATTATTGACTTTCTCGATATAATTTGCCTGTAATATGACAGCTAAATATATCCTTTCTTACCAACGTAAAGGAAAGACTCCTACTGCAAAAGTCGTCAGCCCATGGAAGAGTTCTGGGATGATTTTCCTGCCTCACAGAGCACTTTGCATGCAGCCTATGTTTAATTATCTTTATGAGAGGCCAGGTGTGTAGGGAGAGGTAATGTCTCGTACTAACTGATTGATGTGCTAGAGAAAATGACACATTTCTAGGCGCACACATCCTTGACTTTCAATGTGACTAATGAGTACTAGACACAATACCAAGAGTAAAGAGTGACCAAACACTGAAGGTTGAAAGCAAGGAGCTTTAAGCTTGATTTTTTTTTTGGTCTTTATTCTGGACATTTGCTGCAATTACCTGGTTGGGGTGATACTGCATGCATAGAGCCAAAAGTTGATTAATGTTAATTTCAGAGCAAACAGATAGGAAAGGCCAATGTGCTCCACAGCTAAAAATACATTTTCATTGAGGGACATGACATCTGTGGATTTACAACCCCAAATTTATTTGTGAATAATGATTAGCTGCCCTCATATAATTAACTTGTTTCAGCAGTGGCTGGTTATCCTTAAAGGCACCAATCAGTGTTGACTTTCAGACCAGAAAAGTTAATCTAAAACCACCTGTAAACCCAGGTGAGCCTCCTTTCCTCCCAGGACATAGGACTAGAATCGTTCAGTAAAGTACGGCTATTTTAAAATAACCTTCACAAAGATACAAATGCTTAGTTTTATGTCAGGGAAGTCCCTTGCAATTAAATTTTATTAGAGATGTATGGATTTTTCTTTGACAACATGACCACTAGTTTATTTCATGCTTTGGCTATATCCATTGTGCAGAATACCACTAGACATGAGACAGAGCTAAAAGCTGGGGTGGACTACTTCAGACTTCTGGTCTGACCTCCACAATCTGGGGTTTGTGATTACACTGATGTGTCCTGCACCACCTTCAGATTCTGCTGTAAAACCACAGCACATCTCTTAGTCTGGGGATTTCACACGAGGGAGAACTCACCATGCCCTTCCTTAAGATTCTTCCAAACCCTCATATCTCCTCAAGGCAGTATGTATAAGCAAATCAACTGCAGACTCCTTTTGGTTAAATTAAATGCATGGGAGGAAAGTGTAGTCACTTGGGATGAGATGTATCTTCTGCTACCTAAAGATGAGAAACATCTAGCCTAAGGTGGTTTCTGTAGTCCTTCTGCAGTCATTGAGGAAAGACGATTCATTCAGAAGACTCATCCAACTGGTTTTAGACACCTCCCTTAGAATGAGATGAATCATTCTCTGGAGACACCTATCTGCCTCCTTGGATTGCATTTCTGTTTTGGACTAGGTGCCTAGTTTTTTGGTGTCGGAAATTAGATGTGGTGACTCTCAGCATCATTGTTATCCAAAACATTAGCACTTGAGTGTTCCTTTTTTTAGTTTCTTTTTTCAAAATATGTGTACCAGAACTGAATAGAATTTGTAATTGTCTCTCTAGCACTATAAAAACCTCTTAATATTGCTTCCCTACTTCTGCATAACCTTTCCTAGCTTATACACCCAAAGACAGAAGTAGGTCCCTTAGGTATCACATGGTGTGAAAAGCTCATGTTCAGCTAAATACTGGCCAGGATTGGCAGATCCTTGTTCCAGTCATTAGTCTCACAAAATGTTGATGTGTTATATATTCTCCATATATATCGAGGAAGTAGAATGTAAAATTTAAAAAGGCTGCACTTTTGAAGGTGAAAGAGCACAGTGTGATCTTTAAATAAAAAGATGATTTACCTTCACCTTCCGTATAAAATATACGATGCATCTAATAAATTTCTCTGTCTAATACAAAATTCCAACACAGGTTAGAATATGCTTTAGAAGTACACCTGATGTAACAATTCCTATTGCTCTTTGAATCAAGGAATATATGTGGAACAGAAGTTTTCTTCTTCCCACTTTCAGGTATTAAATGACTGGCATAGTGACTTGAATTAGAGTTCATTCACACTGTAGTTTTTGAACATGTTGTCTTTGCTGTTGGGAAAAACTTGAGATTTTTTTTGTTTCCAGTTGTAGTCAAGTGTAAAACAAGTACAAGGTAGCAGAGGTATGAGTGCCAAGCAGATTCAACAGGACCAAAATTCAAACACGGTAGAGAATTCAAAGAAAGCAGTAAATAAAAGGTAGGTTGAACAAAGAAAACACCAGTAAAAGCTCATTAAACCTATTAAATCTGAGCAAATTTAATATCTGACATTTAATGTTCATCTGCTGTTTATGCCACTTGAAATAATTTCTCTTTCCTGGTTGGGTAAGATTTATAGTATGAGAATGAATACTGAATAGTAATTGCTATAATGTGCAGGCTAATTCCCTTGCTTATTGTAAATACTGATATTCAGCTAGTCCCAAAACACATATGTAATACTAAAACCTGATTTCAGTTGTAATCTGAATGCATATCTAAAAATTCCTTGAGTGTCTATACAAAATTGCTGAAGTTGACACATCCGTTTTAATTTTGAAGCCAATGTTGTCTAAACCTTAATCACTTAGAGGCAAAGAACACAAATTATAACCAGCTCAAAAACATTTTATTACAGAGAAATGGTTTCAGTTGTCAAGTCCTAATAACCAGAGTGACAGAAAAGAAATTCTGTGGCATTTTTTGCAAGGGTCTGAGCTGGGTAGCTGGATTAAGGAATATAGGGCTACTTGCCTTCAGGAAGTCAAAATTTTATCCTGATCTCTATCCTATGTTCCTCTAAGGAGGAACTAGCATGTTTGCAGCTGCTCAGTTAACCATCAGCCTTGTAGCCCTTCAGTGCACTCAGACATGGGCACAGTCCTCACTTAGGGTGTTAGGGAAATTGATGGACAAAGGAAGCCAGTGGAGCTGGAAACTGAATGACAAGCCTCTGCCTATCAGTAATCTTCAAGGGAAGACTTTTGCCTAGAATTGAGGTCCTGCTATCTGACCCTTCTGAGCTATGAAATTAGCTTTAGCATGCGTACTTTTGCTTCTGATTTTTTTGAACCTCTAGGCCCAGGAAGAACAGAGCCAGTATTTTAGACTGAGAACACTGGGCTCTTTCTTCCACATCTGTTTTTGCTACTGTCAGATGTCAGCTCTTGCAGCTGAAGTCACCTGGTTAATCATTCCTGCCTGGCCAAAAGCTATCAGTTCTGCTCGTACATGTAGCAGAAAAATCAGTTGGTTGAAGCACCTGTGATTATATTAGAGAAGCGATCACAGCAAAAGCTACTATTTCTAAAGGTCTATTACTGTTTGATTTTTCAATGAGTTGTTTCTCCTGGTTTAGCATTCTCAAGTGCCGTACCCATATCCTGTGGTTTGGTTTTGTGTTGTTGATGCAGGATAGGCCACTTTTGTTTACAGATCAGCATCGAGCTGCTGACTGACCCAGACAGTACCAACTTTGGTTTTCCAAATGAGTGGATAGCTGAGGCTTGGATGAAAACCTTCTGTCCTTCACCCCTCTCACAGTCCTCTCCCTCCATCCAAGGAGGAGACTGAGAGAGTTTTGCATCCCTTAGGCTGAAAGAATGTCTTACGTGATAGAGATCTGCTCAAGAGAAGTAAGAATTCAGCTGACTGAAAGATCGGGGCGGTTTCCAATTATGAACTCATTCTGCCCAGATCATGTTGCAAAACCACTTGCAGCTGCTGTCTGAGGCTGGTCATTCTTGGACTGTCTCTGCAAATAGCCTTCTCCTTAGGTTACTCAGCCCTAATTAGCAAATTCCTGTTAAGAAATGGACATATGCAATGCTAGAACCGTTGACATCTATATCTAGGCTTGAATTCCCAGCACATTTGCTGGGGTGTTTTCTAAAGTCCTATCACATACTTAGAGCTGATCCTTGCTCTCTCCAGTTCTCTTGGGGAGCCTAGCTTGGGTCCTTACTTCCACCCTTTGCTGCCTGGGTAAGCTACCTGCAACCACAGGCAGCTGAGTGGGGTATATACAGCTCTGTAGCTCATGGGTACATAATATGAAAATACTGTGGTTTTCGTGGTACAGTTGCTTCTTTTTTTTCCTGCAGCTGCTCCTTAAAGTGAAGCTCCAGGCAATTGACTGAAATCCTCTCTCCAGTCTGTGTGTAAAAAAAACAAAGTCCAAATAGCACATGGGATTTCTGTTGGCTGCAGTTAGCTGTTGGTAAGTGTACGAGTCCTGAGCATCTGTGTCAGGCCCACACAGTGAACAAAATATGCAGAAATGGTCTGGCTAGTGATACTTCATTTTCTTATCTTAAAATATCCTTCAGGGAAAGTAACACTGAAAGATACAAAGTGGAGCAGTCTGCAGCACAGCGAGCCTGGTTTTTTTTGGCTTCACATACAAAGTAAAAATCTGTGTGAATTGCCCTCTGTGGAGGGGATTTTAACTCTGATGGCTCCTCCCCCAGCACCCAGGCAAGGAGGAAGCAGTCCAGCACTCTTTCATAATGCCACACTGAGCTTTCCCTCCTGCCTGGTCATCCCATACTCCCAGCACAGCTGGTTGGGGGATGCCTACATCTGCCATCCATCCTCTGGGGCAAGACCACCCACAGCAAGAGCCTGGGAAAGTAGCCAGGACAATTACTTATGGCTTAGATATGGAGTATATAAGTACGTGGAGGACCTTGCAACTCCTTTACAGCAACAGTGCCCAGCACTCTTCCATGATGCACCAGCATCTTCTTTACCTCCTCGTTCCAGCAATGTCTTGCAGACATTCTCCAGGTTTCCACAGTGAGCAACCAATCATAGAAGAGGGAATCCAGAAGTGGAGGTGTAGAGAGAAAAAGGCTGCAAGGATGGAGAAAAGCGGAACCTTAGGGAAAGGTGTGGGTTAGATACATTGGATATCACAGATCAGTAATGAGGTTCTTAGTCTTTCAGGTCAGAGACACCCATCTTGGCTAGTACACTGCCTAGTATCAGCATCTGGCAAGGAGATAGAGATAAAAGGGAGAAACAAAGAAATGGATGTGTAGCAGGCCACTTTTGGGTTGACATACACCCAGACAGCATTTATTATGGTGTGAAAAGGTTAAGGTTTCAGATGAAGAAATTATTGTGGTACATAGCCAGCTGGAGAGCAGGAATAAGAGGGGGTGAAAGTCCAAGAGCTTTGGGGTATCCAGACAGCTCTAACTGTTGAAATTTATCTCTCTGAGAAGATCCAGTCCTGTTATTACTTGGACACAAGACTTGCACTGATATTTTGGAAGCTGTGTGTACTGCAGATGGGACACATGGCAAGCTGCTATGGACACACACAACAAACCCATCTGAAAGCATCTTGCTAGCAGATTCTCTAATTTACTGTACTCTTGAATAGATGTGCATGTAAGCTGCCTTTCCTTCAGTCTGTCAAGTCCACAACATTCACTTAAATTGTCTGTGTGTAATTGCCCTAGGATTTCTTGAGCTAAAGCCAGGCTAAATAGCCTAGTTTCTGAGAAAAGTTACTCACAGTCCTGCACTTAGGCTGCTTATGACTTGGGTGGTTTGGCACTACAGGAAACAAGACTTCTCATGTGTTGCATTTGAAGTTTCTTGACTGAGACTGAGAGGTTTTGTATGTGAAGAGGGGCATCATCTGGGCATGCACTGTGGGTATGTGTGCAAATGAGTGTTTCTGTGTTCACAGGCACGTGTACACAAGACGCCTTATGTAATTCTTCCCAGAACTCCACTGCTCATCTGCTCTGCGTAGACATGACTGCACAGAGGCCTTTTATTGTGCTTTATAAATATGTGCCCTTGTTGTCTTATCCCCATTGGTTCAGTTTCCAAGAACAGGATGGATAACAAACCTTCTATTCTTTCTTTATCTTTTTTTTTTCCCTTGGATCTCTTGAGGTTTTTTCTCCCTTTTAGTTTTCCAAAGAATCTAAAGCATTTTTGTGGTTCTCCCTGTAATGATACCATGTCTAAAGTAGAGAGCCTGTCAGACCACAAGATATAATATACATATAACTAGAGTATTTGCTATAACATCACGAAAAAATGTAATTACATTTAACTAAATTAAAGCCATTTTGCCCAAGATAATATTCTATGTCAACAACTTATTCAGCTGAAATATTTACAATCTGGCCAAGCCAAGAACCATCCCAATGCTACCTGCTATGTTGTAACCTACCCACAATCATCATGTTTCTTGCTGCCACCCCAACAATTTGATGACCAACCAGTTAATTGCTATTTCAAAATAAATGTATAAAGAGCATCAATTTAGGCTTCTGATTTTTTCCCCATACAATCAATATTTTTATCTGAGAACTACAGATCCTATGCTTGAAAAACATAATGGCATTGGAAGTTTCCATTAAGTAACTGGTCTTCACTGATGTTTTATGTCACTTTCCCCTCACTAAAGAGACATTAATTTAATTATATAAGTATCTTCATTTTTTTTTCCCTCATAGTGGCAAGTAGTGTGAGAAAATCAATAGATGGCCACAAGGCACCTAGGAGAAAGAGAAAAGTTGGCTAAGCAAACAGTGGCATAAGGAAAAAGAAAGACAAGGGATAGTCCTGTCTAACAGTTAGTGTCAGAACCAGGAGTAAGCTCAAGGTTGGCCACCCACCTGAGGTGAATTTGGCTGCTTGAGGAAAAGGTTATCAGAGATGGTGTCTCGGATACTCAGGAACTGGGCTTGTTCCGGTGGGAAGTCCTGTATTTCTTAATAAATTTTTACCTTGCCAAATTGGCTCAGCAGCTATAGGGTCCATGAGCTTATACCCCTGGCACCTGTTCATGCCTCAGCTGTGAACCAAGCTTTGTTCGGGTACCTGCGTCACTGTGAGGCTCTGACCTCCAAATAACTTCTGATTCTTTGGAATGAGAGCAGTAAAGGATGGACAACTGAGCTTGGTTCCAGGACACTGCAATATATTTGGACCCTGCAAAGGTATGTATGCTAGTTCACAGATCCTCAAAGCATAGATGTGTTACTACAAATCCCCCTCTGGCTGGTATCTCACAAACCACTGCAGAAAGCATGTGTCTGATGAGTCAGAGAAATTTTCTTACACAGAAGGAACTTGAATCCAGCTCTTATGTGTCCCAGGGTGGTGCCTTAACAACAGCAGCTTACTTTTCCTTTCTCTTTTTGCTTAACAGATTGTATCATGCTTTTGATTGTCCACAAAACTGATTGCATCTGTGCCTATGTAGTCCTTTTCCCCCAGTTTGTCAGTGTTCTGCCTTGTAACCAGCCCTGCCTTTATACACAGTCTTAGAATAAGGTATGACACACAAATCCCGTTGTTAGAGGGGAGAAAGATGTGGAGAAAAAAAAGAAGAAAAGAGAAAGCTATGATTGTCTAAGTGTCTCATTTTGGTTTTGATATGATGGTGCATACGTGCAATCATCTAAATTACAATTTATTCATGCATAACAGTTGAATGGTATTAATCAGGAAGCAGCATATTGTTAAGCAGAGCCTAGTAATACAGCTGCACAGACTTTTTTCCTTCGTGCTATTTAAGTGGTCTTCTGAAGGTCTTCCAGAGGAGACTTGCAGAGATTCTTGCAGACTTTTCTCTCATTGCAGTTCAGATAAGTTTAACAAAGAGATAAATAAGTCTCCTTTGTGTTTCAATGGACAAAAATGACCTTCATAATTCTGGGATACCTAAAAAAAATAAACTGTCAGACTTTCAAGAATCAAAGAAACTGAATGGAAATGGTAGGAGGAATTTAATTTTAAACTGGTCAAAAATAGGACTCTTTAGGAAGTAGATAGAATTTTGCAGCATCATGAAACCTATTTAAAACAAGTCACCAGTTTATTTCTATATGAAAACCTTTCTAGTAAATAGATAAACCCAGGTACTGAAATGTAGTAAGACATATATATTTATGTATAAATTTCAGATCACTTCTTAAATGGGATCTCCTCTGCCTGAACTTCTAAGACACTTGTAGGAGATCCCTGAAATGTTCTATGGGCTGTACTGACCTGCGATTAACCTGTATGTGTGTTAGATATTCATCCAGTAATGCATCTTCGGTGAAGCTTATGGGATACCACTGCTGAGATAACAGAAAAATGGTAAGTCTTGTTGGGAGGTGTCCAGGTAGTTATCAGTCACAAAGAGATGTGAAGAATATTTTCTGTTCCTGCTGGCATCTCCTTGTGTGACTTCTGATGTTCCAAAGTCAGCCTGACTCTCCTGGTGGAAAAGCCCTTGACTTCTAGAAGAAATGCTCTAGCCATAGACTGACCAAGTTATCCTATTTCTGGACAGGAGTCTCTGCCCTTCTCCACTTAGTACTTCTCCCCAAGCCAGTATCAACCTTCTTGTTTTCTCTAAAAATCAATTTATATTATCACTTGAAATAGTGTTTTGATACATTTCATTTGGAACTGGGAAGGTAAGAAAGGATGCTGGAAGGAAAACAACACCACCAGGAGCTGAACAAAGCTTTCCACTGAAAATTACAAGCTTTGGCATTAAAGAGAACTGAAAGACTTCTACAATTTTTAATTTTTAACTGACATAATTTTACAGAATGATAGGCATACTGTGGAACAATGGGATGTTTTCAGGATAAAATTTTACTTGGTGCCCACATTGTATATTGAGTATATAGCATGCTGAACTGAAGCCATGGGTAGAGAGGTAAGTAAGCAACAAGGCTTAGGAGTGACTTCTTCCACAATTAAAACAAAATAAAATAAATCAACCCCCTGAGAAAAATATGTTTGCCAATTTGCTAGTCAGAAGAATGGCCTGAGGCTGCAGGAAGTTCTTATTGGGCAGCAGCACATTAGTAATAGCCAGAGTTGTTATCTCCACTGTTACATGAAAGAGGATCAGCAACTGATCCTGGCCCCAAAGCCAAATGGTATATGCTTGTCTACATCCACATTAGACATGGTCAGCCTTCTCCAAGAGAAGAACTAGCTGAAACTGTCCATAGCAAAGCCAGGGAAAGACCTAAGAGCTGAACCAATAGCTGACCCTTTTAAAAGGGTCCAGAAATTAACTGGCCTTTTTTTAAAAAAAATTCAGCGTTAGAGATGTATCCAGAGGTGGCATCACCATCAGCCTCAAAGCTCAGCTAGAGTTGGAATTTTCCAAAGGTATCTGGGAGATCACTTTCCTTGAGATCTGGATTCAGACACTCAATCAGTGAGGCATTAATATACCACAAAGATGGCAAAATAAATTCCTCCATAGACTGGGTTGCATTCCTCTCGACAGAGCAGCCTATCTTTCATCTGTGGATGAAGCTCTTTATGGTATGTGAACTCTGACAGAGTTCTCCACGTATTTGTGTTTCCTTCATGAATGAAGTGTCTCACCAGACCTTATAGAAAGTTGATGCTGTAGCTGAACAACCTGCCCGTGGTAACACACAGTAAAGAGTGCTGGCTCCTTCTCCAAAAACATGTGCCAAAGGACATCTTGATTTTCATATGCCCATTCCCCTATCCCATATAAAACAATTTATTTAAAACATACAGTGTTACAATAGTTAATTAGAGTTTATGGCATTTTCATGAAGAGAGAGAAATGATGATAAATACATGAATAATGACCTGAGAATAGATCAGCTATTTGTCATAAATGAATGTCAATGAAGTGCAATTTTCTGCTTTAGGAGGATTCCTGCACCTGGTAATATTCTTAATAAACATTAATTAAAAGGTTACTCTGTTGCAGAAATTGCTTTTCTCTGAAGCCACCTGAAATCAATTTGAACCCAATTACAAGCAGTTATCTATTGTTTATGTGGTTAAAGATTACAGAATACATTTCTGCTTGTCAGGAGCCATCAGAGGAGGTTTTGAATGTCATGATCAGAGGTGATTCTGAATATTTGAATGCACTTTAATGAGCATAGAAAAACCATTAGAAAATGTAATCAGTCATATTTGATGAATTGACCTTGGGACTTTGATAACAAGGGGTCTAATCATTTCTATCTGAAGTGCCAAGAGGATTTGCTCTTGAAATCAATTGACCATTGCTTGCTCACTGAGAGGGTAATCTTCCTTGGCAAAGAAGTATAAATTACAAAAATCCAGCAAGTTATATAAGGAGGTTCAGAATACTATCTCTCACAGATTCATGAAATATGAGACGCAGCTGAAAAGTGATCAAAGATAATACTCTTCAAAGAAGTTTGGAGACAAGCAGCACTTAGTAATTCAGCAAAGTTCTGCTCTGTATATCCTTACCTGCACTGAACACTGAGCTGCAAACCACTCTGCAAAAGGATGGGTGTATGTGTTGCCTTATTTTCATGGAAAAGTGTTTAAGGTTGATAAATGCATAATTTTCATCCATTTACATCCCATGTTGATTGGAACTTGCTCTTCCTGTTGGACAGGAAGACCTGCACTTTCATGTATAATACATCTGTGTACAGGAGCCAGTAGAAGAAATAAAGGACCAGGGTCTTAATACCTTTTCCCACACAGGGCTGGTATATACTTGTGCCTTTCACATAAAGTTATGTCCATATTTCTCATCATAGGTTCTCACAGCATCACAGAATTAATTGGGTTAGAAAAGACATCTGAGATCATCAAGTCCAACCTTTAACTGAACACCACCATGACAACTAGACCATGGCACTAAGTGACACATCCAGTCTTTTCTTAAACATCTCTAGGGACAATGACTCCACCACCTCACTGGGCAGTCCATTCCAATGTTTGATCATCTTTTCTGTGAAGAAATTCCTCCTAATGTCCAACCTGAATCTCCCCTGCTGCAGCTTGAGGCTACGTCCTCTTGTCCTGCCACTAGTTGCTTGGGAGAAGGGGCCGGAGGTTGGCTACAACCACCTTTCAGGTAGTTGTAAAGAGTGATAAGGTCACCCCTGAGCCTCCCCTTCTCCAGGCTAAACAACCCCAGCTCTCTCAGCTGCTCCTCATAGGACTTACCCTCTAGATCTTTCACCGGCTTTGTTGTCCTTCTCTGGACTCGCTCCAGTGCCTGAATGTCCTTCATGAACTGGACTGTAGTTTCACCCGTATGAGTAACAGGGCTGAAGCCAGAGTATACACTATTTCAAGCACAGAACTTACATGAATTGACTTTGGATGTTTGAAAATGTAAGCATCAATAGAGGGAGAGGAAGAAAGTGAGACAGAGAGTTGCAATTCCAAGAAAGCACTTTCCTTATCCAGAGATAGGTATTAAATACAACTGGAAGCAATTTACTTCTGGAGAGACTGAATTTCAACTTCATTAAAAACACCGAGAATCTAGAGAAAAGATCATAGGATCTGGCTGACTATATGTGAGATTTGTAGGACTTTGATTAATGTACACAGCAAATTTCAGCTTTTCTGTATTCACTGTTTCTTTAAGATGAAGATTTTCAAGAAACCAATAGAATTAATTAAGGTAAATGAAAATAAGCAATAGATAATCTCAGGCTATTTCCTATTGTAATCAAAGGGTCTCAAAATAAATGACTATTCACTTGGAGTGAACAATGACATTTCAGTATGTAATCAGCATCAGCATACTCAAACATACATATTACTACTTTTTTAACAATCTGGTGTACATAGTGGTTAAAGATGCAGACATACTATGACAGCTAAAACACATTTTCATCACACTTTTGAGAAGATGAAGAGGATGTAAAAATTAAAATCTATTTTTAAAATTCCTCCATCCACTCTTAAAAGACCTTCCCCCAAACATCTGAACACAGAAAAAGGCAGTTTTCTTTAAAGGCATCATGTTGCACTTCTTGGCTCTATTCTATGTCATTTAATAACATTTGTAAAATCCAATTAGATTCTTTACTGGAGAAATTATGTCTGATATTTTCAAACCAAGTGAAATTTTGCAAAATCGTAGTCATCCTGTTGATGGTAAAATTTTCCATTCTGTGACCCAAAATGCTGAGTTTCCATTAAATCAGTCTGTATAAAATTTCCAGTGTGGATAGTAGACTGGAGTTGAATGGAATAATTATGAATTATGTGTTTCTTTTTATTTATTCATTTTTAACATGTGAATGTTCTTTCAAATGCGCAGTCTGTCAGACAACCTCAATGGGTACATCTCAACAACAAAAATAAGTACAGATTGTACTTTGTTCAAGCTGGGGAAGCATCAAGAGCACTAGAGAGGGAGGGGGAAAAAATCCCAACATTCGTTCCTCACAATGTGTTTCCAGTTCAAAGTGTCTGAAAGCTTTGCAATGATTTTGCAGAAAAGTATTCCAATTCATTTCACACAACTCTCTGCAGGTGTAAAGCGTTAGCTGTACAGTCTTGACAGTTATAGGAGAAACTTGCCTCTTGCACGTGTCTGTTCCTGGGAGCCACAGTGGTGGTATGTCCCTGGCTGTGGTCCAGCACAGGGACTAGGGGGACTGGTCGCTCTGGCTGTTCAGGGTTTTTGGTGAGAAAAATGTCGCTTTTTGATTGAACTTCTCCAATTATGTCAAGAATGAAAATGAAATCTGGGGAGAAGTTACGTGATCTCTTTGTCAGGGTATCAACAGATCCATCGGTCGAGCTTCATCACATTTTAGACCTTAGCACTGTTGGATACAATTCCCAGTTTTGGTTCCACCTAATGACTTTTAGTTTAGTATGAATTAAGTTGGTATTATCTTGTGTGTTGGTACCTTGATATCAATGCCCAACGAACTTCAGACTGCACATTATAATGCAGGTTTTTATTCGGTTTTACTACATTGTTGGGCTTTTAAAGTTTAAGCTGATATTTTCCATGTCAAATGTCTGGCTGAGACATTGCCACACTGTTCCAAAGATTTCTGAGAGTTTAAGGGAAGACTCTGTCTCTGTGTACTGTCTTGGTGAACTTTTTCTTTCTGAAGAGCTTGCATTTCCACAAGAGAAGGGGAAAATGCTTGAAGCTGAAATAAACTGTTTGCTGCACCCAGGGTAATTTGCCCAATTTTGGCCAAGTTATAAGCCTTTGAAAAATGATTTGTAGACTGCTGACAGAAAAGGACTCTGACCATGCAGAGTGTGTCTCCCTGTGGAAGCAGGGGCCAAACACACACTTCCCTGCAATCACGGGCACAGGATATGCTGGGGTCATCATGGGCCTCTCTGAGTGTTTCCTGCCTTCTTTCAGTACTCACTGTGCTCCTCTCTATTTGCTGACTCTTAGGCATTGAGAGAGACGGATGTGTGGAAGGGACAGCCAAAGAGACATGGGGTGAACAAGGGAGAAAGCTAGCAAGCTGGCAGACGGCTGAAAGGAATCAGCAGGGAGGAGAAGACAAGCCTGGAATAGGGACAGGATGAAGAGAATGGGGAAAGAAAGAAAGAAAGACAGAAGCCTGGAAAGACTCAGACAGAAGGCTGCTGCTCTGAAAAGATGTTGGGAAGAGACCCCCCCAAACTGCTGCTGCTACCATTCTCCTGCTATCAGCAATGGTCTGCAGAACATGCTGGACAGGCATCACCTCTCCAGCAGCACAAGCTCTTGTAGAATGCTACAAGCTTCCATTGCTTTCTACTGGTACTCATGGCAGGAGTCTGGATGGGAAAGCAAGAGGTCCTACCGATCCAGGATGGCTTGGGTAGAGGATGTGCTACGGTGCTATCTGCCTGTTCTGTCTACTCTGTCCTTCTTGGTTGAGGAATACTGATGCACAAAATGGCCTGAAAGAACATTCATTCAGGCCGTAAAGTCAAGTATTTCAGTGGTAGAAAATGCTGCAAACAGTTGCTGAGCAACCTAAGCCTGAACCTTAATAAGTGCACACACCTTAGGAGACAACCATTTAATACATGATCACATGCCATTTTCCCCCCCACAAGTTACAAAAGATTAATTAGCTGAGCAGTCCTGAGCATGTTTCATACAGATTCCTTGGACCTCAGCCCAGCTGTTTACCCAAGAGAGGTATGCACAGAGCACTCGTCCACACACTTGTTCTAGCAGCCTGACCTGTGCACACTGCACAGGGAAGGATTTATCCCACCACATGCATTTCATTGCAAATCACACAGTTTCTGCTAAAAGGGCATGCTGCATAAGGGGTTGTCTTTTATTATGTTTTCTGAGGGACCTGTGATGTTGTAAGTAGATTTGTTATGCCAACAAACCCCCCTGAAAGCAGTTTTTGGTTTTCTTACCATGAGAAGAAGCTGCAGCTAGGAGCTATCTGGCTGATGTTCCTCACTGCTCCTGTTACCATACCAGTGACAGGTAAGGGTTTGGTCAGAAGAGGAGCTGGTCCCACGGTATTTCACTAAATCCTCAGCCAAGGGTTTGCCAGCAGCAGCTGGGTGAACTTGGTGTGACCTAAACGGATGTCTGCAGAGCCAGGGGCACTGTTACACCCATGGTGCAGTATGTACTGAAGCAGAGCAGCGTCACAGTACTTAGCACCCAATTAGGTCAATACTCAATGTGCTGTAGTATACATTGTAAGTGCACTTAGAGGTGAATGAAAGCCTGGAACCAGCAGATAAGAAGGTAAGGTCTGATGTGCAGAGGGGTAGGATGGGTCCTTCCCCATGGATACTAATCTAATTTGGGATTTCCATTATTTGCATCACTAACCACAGTAACTTAATCCAGGTTTCCCCGAATCTTCTGAAGGCCCTTCCTCCTTGCAGCCACATCCCATGTAAGAAACTACAGTTTTTCTTGCACAAGATTGAGAAGGGCTTGTTATCAGATAGCACCCCTGTGTAAATGCAAGCAGAGTCATGAGATTCTGCTCACTCAGTGGGGCTATGTGCTGCAAAGACGCCAAACCATCAGATCTCTGGTTGCAGGTTTTCCATTACTCAAATGCCCAGGTGTCAGCCAGATTCAAAATAAACAAACACATATACTCATTTGCACTCTCCTATAATCTCGGCCAGATACTGAGATTCCTATTGCAACCCATCCTCACATGCTCCAACTCCTATCTTCTGGGAGGTAAACCTTACTCTGCCCTTTCTCCCAGGAGCTGCTTTTCCCATGTGTTCTGCTTCCTACTGCTGCTGCATCATCCCTTACGAATCATATTACTGACGCTTATCTTGGCCACAGGCTGCATCCCTTTTCCTTCCCCTTTTTCAGTCTTGCATCCAAAAGCAGGGGAAGAACAGCCAGTGCTGCTGGCACTGGTCTTAACGTGACCTCCCAAGCTACTTGGCCCTTTCCTTACTCTACTCCTGAGGTAAATGGTATACAAGAGATAAGAGTTTTCCTCCCTTTTGTCAAGGAAGCAAGAAAAAGTATTTGCAACAGCTCAGCCTGTCTTCTGTTTCACTCCCTTGGTAGCTTCTTCAATGATTGACTGGTTTCATCCAAGCTTGGCGTGTGATAGCTGCAAAGACAATTACCTTTTCACAAAAGTCATCCCTCCCCCATAACTGGGGACAAGAGCGACCACATTTCAAATGTCTGCAAGATTTTTTACTCCCTTTTGATCCTTGCAGTTGGTTTCTTTACAGTTGAATGAAAAAATACCCAGAAAACTGCCAAAACAACATGAAGGAGAAAGGCTCTATGGAGGAAGGGAGAATTTTGAAGGCACGTGGGGGAAACAGAAAACCTTCATGTAATGTAATTTTAAGCCCTTCAGAGACACAAATCTCCAGACACTGCATTTTTCATTGTTTAACTGGTGGTATTTCTGGATGGAAAGAACCTGTACCTCTATTATCAATGATGAGACAGATCATCTCAAGTTTTTGAAATAAATCTCTCCCTCTCTCTGTCACATTCTTCTGAAATGGTGCATATCCTTGAAGCATTTGTTTCTCTGGGAACATGAGGTACCGCCAGAAAACTACTCAGATCATTTATTACTCCAGAATATTTAGAAATCGTTAACCTTTACACACTCCACCCAAGGAAACACTGGGAGAGGCTGTAGCATTTTTTTAACTCTTTCACTTCTGCTCCTCCTTTTCACCTCTCATTCTGTGGCATATCTGCTTATGACACAGCAGCTCTAAATGTGTTTTATGAGCTGGGTGACTCAGCAGAGGTATAAGGATAAGGAAGGCCCAGTATTGCTTAGAGGCAGAGAAATCTCTGTTGAAGGCTGTTTCCACTCTTTAAAGCATTAACATATCCAGATGTTACCAGAAATGGTGAAGTTATAATGTAGAACAGATGGGATCTTTGCCCCGAAGTCTTTTAGGGTCAAAGACCAAATCTCTTCCGTGTTCTGCTATTTCATTTGAAATCAGAAATGGAAATAGTAAAACATATCAAGAGGCTGTTCCTAATGGACAAAAGCTGGAAACAGATTTAAGCCCAAAATACCCCATATACAGTTAAACTTTCCCACTGGCTGATGAGCAGTGGAAGACAAAAGCAGACTGGGTGAATAGCTCCTTATTTCCTGGACCTAAGGCTGGATATCATTTCCAGATGCACCCAGTTCCCGGCACTACACAGCTGGATCCCACTTGCCTCATGCCCAGTGTGAAGTGGCACTTCAGGCAGCTCAGCCATGGGATCCCAGCTGCAGCTTGCAGAGTGATGGAGGTTGACATATGCTCTTTGGTTCTGCCTTCAGGGCACATAAGGACCATGCCAAAGGCAACACCCCTTCTCTCTTTCATCCCCTGCATGAGTTATTGTGAAAAGAAGAGCAATATATTCTTGGTAAGGACATGGTTTTGAGAGGGCACTGGTATTAAGAATATCATTGGCAAAATAGTATAATTATTTCTAATTTTTTCAGTGTACAATTTCAAACAATAGGTAAGTGGGGCCAGGTGAAATCCTTGGGATGCTGTTTTGTGTTGTACAAAACTTTTATGGAATTAAGCCTGAAATCTAGCAAATAGATTCAGCCAGAAACAAAGAGGGTAATTCTGAGAAATTGCAGTCAATGCAGTGTGATGATTTCAAAGGGAAACAGCTCAACTTTTCAGTTTGAAACATTTGTTTTTGTTTTGAGGTTTTCCTGCATGCAATAAATAAAAAGGGGTGAAAAGTTTAAACACAAAAATGAAGTGTTTTGTTTCAGGTTGAACGAAATACTTCGCTTGATCCAAACTGGAGTTTTGGGGGTTTATTGTTTTACCAAGAAAATAAAGTTTAATTTTCTGTCAACCCCAGACATTTTTGTAATTGTAGCCATGCTGTGCTGAATTAAAAAGTCAGTTATTCCTACTGCTCTTTAGGAAAAATTCTCAGGAATTAATTTTTTCTGGGAAGTGATGTGAATTTTCACGAAACGGTGTGTGTGTGGAGGAAGGTGATGAGGGAGTAGAGCTGAAGATGAAAACTAGCAATTTATGAAGGCCCATCTAGCACTGTAACGATGGGATTACGGCTGACCACGTCTTGAAGATACCCTGAATAGTTATTGTTTACAGCAGAACAGGAACTATGGGGCTGGACTCCTGCAGCATAGCCAGCTGTGGGCCAGCTGAGCACTGCTGCTCTGCTCAGTATGCCCTGTGTGCAGGCAGCTGGTGCTGCTTGTAGCCCTGCTACCACTAGCACCTGACTTGTGTCCCTGACCCACTCCCAACTTCAGCTCTGCACCCAATGTAGAATGCTTTCTTACTGGCCATGTGATTTTGACCCCCAAAAAGCAGGATGGCTGAATTTGGAATTCAGGGTTTGTGGTCTGCAGATGTGTGTGGGTATAAGAGAAACAACTGTATATTGTGCTTCATTAAGTTGGCCTGATAGGCAGCTATAAAGTGAACATTTTCACATTAATTGGGGCAGAAGCTTCTGCAGCCTGTGGCCTCTGCAGGAGGGGTACAGTTAAATACAGCTCTATCCTGTAAAAAAAGTGTCACAATCTCTTCCCACAACTGATAAAGTGAGTAAAGGTATCAGTGGCACCAGCTGTAGCAGGATCCTCTTGAGAGCTGGTAAAATACCATTAAGCAAAAGTCTGGCTGTGGGACTGCACTGCAGCTCAAATGTGTCTCAGAGCTCACTTTCAACTGATGAAGTATTTGGGGTTATGCATTACCCTGTAGGGCACAGAGAATGGCATACTTCTTAAGTGAAATCAGCCAGCGGCATTGTAATTATGCTAATTACACCATAGCCTTCAGTTAGGGTAACAGTTGCTGCTACACTTGCGTGCACTATGCAGCACTGTAATATATGCCACGGTATTTCTGCAAGTGCACAACCCATGCTTTCCTCTTGCTGTACTTCTACATGACGGTTTAAAGGTAGGAATGTTACTGTCTTCATATGCTCCTCCTCATTTATTTAACTCCTGCCAGAGTGTCAGTCAGACCTGGAAAGGAAAAGAACAAATTTTGCAGCCTTTCCTCTAGTAGCAGGAGTCTGTCTCTGTGTGTGCGCACGTCTGTTTCACAGGAGATCCTATCCACTCGAGAAGCTGGGACCATCGTGCTCCATGGACAATGGGCCATCGTGCTCCATGGACAATGTCCTCACCACATTAGCCAAGAGAAACCTCTCCCCCAGCCGAGCACAGGGCAGAACTTGTCTCAACTGGAAGCCAGACTTTGGCTATCTCACAAATTACTGTGTTAAAGAAATCTTTACAGAGCAAGGTGTTGGTAAACAAGAACTTGCTACTCCTATGATTCACTACCTTCTTACGCACCTTAAGAACAGATTTCTCCACCCTCCTACAGCTGTGGGGAACCGCAGACACGGTGGAACCAGTGCCCTCCCGTCAGCATCCCCTCAAAGCATGCAAAGCTGTGGACAGCATTTTATGTGGCAGCAGAGGTCAGGGGAAAAATACAACGTGTGCCTGTTTGTCAAGGTGGGGAAGGGATCCTCAGAAGGACCTGAGTGGGCTCCAAGGCATGTTCGGTCACTGACCTGTGCGAGCCTTGCAGGAGTGGCCATGGCTGTGGCAGAGGAGAGGGAAGGCAGCCAAGTGCCGCTGGGCAAGCTGGCAGGGTGGCTGTGTGGGCAGGGAAGGGCGAGGCAGGCAGGCTGAGCTGCGAGACAAGCCTGGCCGTGGGCTCCCTCAGGGAGCTCCAACAAGACTCTCAGGTTCAATGAGCTCAGGTTTTCCTCTCTGGCAAAGGAGACGATCAACTGCGCTTCCTTTCACGGTGAACATCATGAAGCTTCAACCCATGGAGGTTCTGCTGCAGACCCACTTTACCAAACAAATGGACAGTGATGTGTGCAGTTAGCTCTTACAACCTCAGTGTTCTCATTCTGGAGAGGGAAGCCCTGTGGACATATACTGAGTTTGTTCAGCTTCACACTGCATCCCCATGCTAAAGTGAGCTGTACATGATGCTAGCTGGTTCTTGAAAGTAATATAGTCACATCAGTGAGGCACTGAGCCTAGCTAATTAGCCTTTCTTGGCAGATCTAATTAGGCTGGGCAGGGAGCCATGCTGATAGAGTTGTAGTTTCATGGGTTCCAGCTCTCGCTCAGTCCCAGTCAGTGTGTGTGACTGCATCATATTCATGCCATGGTGCAGATATCCCACCAATGCTTCCCAGGAGCTCAGGACCCTGGTGGCAAAACTCATGGAGAGGCAAGCTGAGGACTGAGGAGTATAGCTGGATCTGGCAGGCTGAATTACTTCTTGTTTTTCTAAGACAAATCTTTGGAAGAAAAGAGAAAAGAAAAAACTCATGCAGAATTTTCTCTGCTTTTTTGACTTGACAATGATTTCTGTAAATACCCGACACCCTGGAGTCCCAGATGAAGTCAGACACTTTTGTGGTCTGCTCAAACCCTTTGTGAGATGAAGACAGTGTCTTTGAGAGGAAAAAGCCACAGGAAAGCCCCAGTTGGGGTCTCTCAGTGTATGTCAATCCTAATAATAATAAAGTGAATGTGTTCATTCCTTTCACATACCTTACTTTAGGCTGTGTCCATTTTTTTGGACCGATGATTAGGTGGATCTCAGTTTGTTATCAGCTGATGGTTAGTCTTGATTTGGCTGTAACTGCTGCTGTGGCACAGAGCCAAGGTGTAATCCTTGTGGCCAGTCTAACCTGAGAAGGGCAAAAAGCAAGGGTGAGAAATGAGAGCTGGGTCCCCTCAGCTGTGGCAAGCAGCAACATTGGGGGTGGCTGAAGACAAACTTATTAAAACCAGTTGGCAAGAAATGAAGAGGTAAAGATGAAGATGAGGCTTGCAGTGGAGGCAGGCATCCAGATGGCCACCCTCCTAAATCAACATTGCAGACATGAGAATTGAAAGGAGAAACTGTCACAAAAGTAAACAGTGTAAGAGAGAGGGCCGTAATGTAATGCTTGGACTGGCTGTTGTCCAGGTGTCCACCCTCTTATCACGCAGCGCTCTGTGGTCAGGCACAGGAGCAGGTCCTGAGCATCTGTGCCCAAAGCACCTAATGAGTTTTTGCAGGATGAGCTGAGAGGGAGGCTAGGTGGTGCAGGGGAGAGGGATAGGAAGGAGGCTTTGGAGCACGAGGCAGGCTGCCTGGCTGACACAGCATGCTGCAGGGAGGAAAGACATGAAACAAAAGCCTTTTTGCAGGAGCAGAGAGAAAAGATCCACTGCTGACAGAAATGAAAAAACACAGCCTGCTGTGGAGGCCAGTGCTCCTGGGGCAGGCTGGGCCAATAGTTGTAAAAACAGTTTTGAGTTAGGAAATGTAACATGACTACAAATTGCCTCGCTTTCCTCCTCTGACCCCCGACTCCCACCGTGTGTAACGGGACGCTGAGCAGCACGGCAGCAAGCTGGCAGTGCTACAGGCAGCTCCTGCCTGCACTGGTGTGGGGCACCCACTGGAGAGCTCGGCACCCCCACCCCTCCAATCTCTTCTCAAAACACACAACTACCCCAAATAGAAATACTCCTGACACCAACATTGCCCCCTCCCTGGCAGTGGGGAAGCTGGGTTTTTTGGAGGCTATCTGCCATCAACAACAATAATATAGTACCATTAATTCCCACCAGGCCCCACTCACAAAGGCAAAACTGGACAGATAATTTACAACTGATATATCTGCTATGGACACAGGAGCCAGCAGGTCATCTAAGTCCCAGAGCAGAGTCAAAACACATGGCAAAAAATACACTTTCCTCCTGTTTCCATGCTAGCTATGACACACCTTTTGGCTGGGCAGCATGATGGTGGAGGACTGCAAGTTTTGTAGCCACAGCTCTGGATATTGCTTAATGTTCATCTTCTGTTTCAGTGGGTCTTTTTACCAAAATATTTGCTGTGAATGCAAAGCAAAGGGGAAAAAAAAAGTTGACTGGAAAGGGTTTCTGCTGCACTGTTTACAAACTTTGCACTTTCTTCAGAACCACAGAAGTTAGATGGAAAAGTCATATTAAGTCATAGAGGCTGAACTTTTCCAAGGCTTTTAAATCACTTATCACTCTGACAAATGACCTCCAGAGATACTCTGTGCAGCAATTTCAGATATTGCAGTCCACTAAAGTCTTTTCTGTGTCTTGGCTGGACATTACCATCCCCACAGCTCCAGTTAAGAAATCAGGTGATGAACTGTGACTGCGGAAGTGGAGTCAGCCCCCTGTTGTTGACTGCTCTGGGGCAATGCAAGCGCTGAGGACAGGAACATAGGAGAAGTGAGAGTTACTTAGGTTGGTCTTCTCTGCATCTATCAGAGCTGTTGAGTCTTTAATGTCCATGTATAAAATGACCTGTGGTATGGTGCAGGATCATCTAAGGCCTGATTCTAGCGTGAAACACTCAGTCAGGTCGGCAAAAGAAAGTGCATGCATACATAAGAGGATGGGAATTGAGGAAGACTTGTAAAAATGCCCATCAGGCTAGACACTCAGCTATCTTTAAAATGTATGAGGCAGACACTGGGAAAGCAAAAGAATTACAGTTTGTATTTTCCACAACAGAACAATTTAGAAGCTGTTTAGCAGCGTTTTCTCCTTCCCCTTAAATTTATCTTCATTCTTCATTCCCTCTTCCCTGGGATATCCTCTCCCCCAAAAATCACTTCTATTTTTTTCACAGCACTTTGTTTTGACATGGAGGTTCACTGCTCATTGAAACAGAACAAAGACATTGTTGACCAAATCTCACCTTGTATTTCTAGCATCATCATTTTGGACAGAAAAGCAGTGCTGCATGAGTGATGAGACTGATCTGTATTTGTTGATTCTGTAAGCTGTTTAGATACCATCTCAGACCAGGAAGATACATTCAGTCCTCTGTTGGCATGGTCTTGGGATCTTTCAGCTGAAGTGTGATTTGGTCAGCTAACATGGGATGTGTTTCACCTGACCTTGGCAGTCTGTGAGATATTGAGGCCAGGCTGGATGTTAACATGCTGGGGGGAAGGGATGCCATGCAGAGAGACCTTGACAAGCTTGAGAGGTGGGCCAATGTAAACCTCATGCAGTTCAACAAAATGAAGTGCAAGGTCCTGTGTCTGGGCCATGGCAATCCCAGGCACACCTACAGGTTGGCTGGGGATGTAATTGAGACCAGCAGTGAGGAGAAAGACTTGGGAGTGACAGTGGATGAGAAGCTCACCATGAGCTGCAGTGTGCACTAGCAGCCCAGAAAGCAAATCAAATCCTGGGCTGCATCAAAAGGAGTGTGGCCAGCAGGTCAAAAGAGGTGGTTCTTCTGCTCTACTCTGCTTTCATGAGACCCCACCTGGAATACTGTGTGCAGTTCTGGTGTCCTCAACATAGGAAGGACATGGAACTGTTGGAGCAAGTCCAGAGGAGGCCACGAAGTTGATAAGAGGACTGAAGCATCCACCCTATGAAGACAAGCTGAGGAAGTTGGGGCTGCTCAGCCTGGAGAAGACTGCATGGAGACCTCATAGCAACATTTCAGTGTCTGAAGGGGCCTACAAGAGAGGTGGAGAGGGACTCTTTGTTAGGAACTGCAGTGACAGGACAAGGTGTAATGGGTTCAAAATGAAGGAAGGGAAGTTTAGGTTAGATATTACAAAAATGCTTTTTACTGTAAGAGTGGTGAGACACTGGAACAGGTTGCCCAGGGATGTGGTGGCTGCCCCAACCCTGGCAGTGTTCTAAGCCAGGCTGGATGAGGCCTTGAGCAACCTGATCCAGTGGGGAGGTGTCCCTGCCCATGGCAGGGGGGTTTGGGACTAGATGATCTGTAAGGTCCATTCCAACCCCTAAAATTCTATGATTCTATGATTCTGTTTCAGTAGAGTTACCTACCTACACAGGTAACTCCATTGGACAGTTTGTACCACATATTTTAGACTTCCGTGTGACAGCACGGACTTCCTTCTTCAGAGAAAACATCCTTTTGAGCTCAGTACATCTTTTGTATTTAGCTCTTACATATCAAGGAAACACGATGAATAAATGCACCTAAAGAAGGTGAAGTATGTTGCTATTACTGCAAGGAGACAGTATAAATATTCTCAAATTATGCCTGTGTGGAAACTAACATTTTCTACCCAGTGTCTGTATGGGTAAGTCACCTGTGGCATGTAGTTGTATTGTAGCATCCTGTCCCTGTGAAACCTTGGAAGGAGCAAGTCATGGAACTGGCATCTTGTCTTTACCACTGGGACAGGAGAACCCAAACACAGGCTTCATAAGCAAGAGAGGGATGGTGCAATGAGTGCGCAACTGTTCAGTGTCCCATGTTATGAGAAGACAATATTAATCCCAAGGAAACATGGCATCATTTTTTCTCATCTTCCTGTTGCAGGCAAAGCCCTGGCCCAGTAGTGTTGTCACTGGCTCGCAAAAATTATTTCCCTCTGTCCCCTCTTTGTCTATGCTGCCTGTTACTTGAGCAATGGGAAAGGTGAGAAGCTACTGCTCTCACTATGTCCCAAACTGCTTTTGTGCCATCAGTTTGTAGACATGAACCCCTGCATAAGGGCCCTAGAGGAAGGTGCTGCTTCTGATTCACATTGTTCAGAGGACTCTGGTTTAGCAGGTCAGAGAAACTAACATGGTGGGATAAAGAGTACCAGAGGAAGAGTGGAAGGGAAAGGATAAGTGGGTACAAATTATTTCATTATGAACTCTCCATGAAATAGCAAGGGTAGAATTGGAGACTGTAGGATGTTAATTTATGGCAGAATGTTGTTATTGCAGCCCTTCTTAACCAGTCATGTTACAGGAAGATAAATAAAGCCCAAGCCAAATCTTCCCCTGGGCTAAACCTACTAGCTTGGAGATTTATGTGCAACTTATATCCAGCATGATAATTCCACTGTGTGACTGACCAAAGGTCTTCACTTGCAGGGTAGGATGTTGTTAAAGGCACCAATATTCGGAACTGGAGCACAGCAGGACACTGCTTGATGAAGTTGTTACTAAATTTCAGTGGCCAAAAGCAACTTGTTGATCTCTGTGAATGCATTGCTTGCGGCACTGGATATGGGGCTATCTCATAGTACAGCAAACATGAGGGTTTTTTGTCAGTGACCAGAAAAACCGGGCTCTGTTTGTTCGGCTAGAAAATGCTTACACTAGCTTATTTTTCCCTCTGAAACTCAACTTTCCTAATTCTGTGTGGGAGGGCTTTTTTTCCAGGCTTTTTAAAGTAATATCAGTATTATGGCTAATGAGGCAGTGGAAAGCAAGCTGGTCCATTCGCTGTAGCTAATGACTCCATTCCCGTGAGCCTAATCAAAGATTTGTACATTTAATTGCTGTCAAGTCAGCTCTAGCCACCTGCCATTTCTGCCACACCTGAGCTCCCTTCTTCACAGCCCGCAATTCTAAATGAATCCATCTCTTTTTCTAAGGGAAGGAAAACAGAGCTGCCAAGCAACCCTGAAATGGTGCTTTACCCTTAGAGCAAAGATCAAACAGTCTGCTTTGTCACTGAGCAATATGTGTGTTAATGGACTGTGGCACAGATTTTCCAAAAATTTATTAGCCTTATATTGGAGATCAGGGATGTGAGAAATAAACCTTTGTCTGGACATGTCCTGGACTTGAGACATATTGGTCAGAGGCGAAAGTGTTTTTTGTTGGCTCACCACTGAACAAAGTGGAACTACATTTATTTTGGGTTTTCTCTGATGGAAAATGCCACTGAAGCCATTATTCCACTTCTGCAGTGGACTGGTGCAGTGTTTTGACCAACCTTTGTCCTCAGCATCAAGATTCCTAAACATCCTGCCTTCTCCATAGGGAATTAATGCAGGAAATGTTGTGGGGCCACATTCATTTGAATGTAAGCGATAACTCCTGTTCATTGTTCCAGGAAAAATAAAAAAAAAGAAAAAGGAAAAAACCCCAGTTGATGCTAACATATTGTGAAAAGAAAATGTTCTTTGTGATCCTAGGTGGATCAGCTTGTCTCAGTCCAGACAAGTGTGACTCCTAAGAGTCATATGTCTAATGTCATTTATTTCTTCAAACATATTTCCAGATAAAGTTTTTAAGTTGTTAGGAAAGATGCAGTTTATAGCATCACACTGAAACAGTATTGGCTTTTAGAGAACTTAATTTTTTAGTCTAATCTCGTAGTGAAATGAGAGTTGTGGGATCATGTGGTGTGATCAGTCTGTACAATCATTCCTCACTAATTGTTCTTCTATCCTTGGCCAAGTTGAACCCTAGATAAAAAAAGGAAAACTAATGTGAGAGAGAAACATTACTGTTTCAAGAACATAAGTACTCAGGTGGAGGTGCAAAAGTTCACAAATGCCTGCTATGAATGGTCCAAGTACACAGAGTCTGGCAAAACAATTCATATGTCATCAGCAAAAGAAGAGAGACCATATGGGTGCCCCAACCACAGCAATAACTTTAGTTGAAAATTACCATAAACCACAAAACACAGATCTGTGGAACATGGGGCATCACTGATATCCATTCTTACAGAACTACTTAATTTCCTTTCTCAACCAATCACAGAAAGCAAAGACACCATTAAGATATGTAAGGTCTTTGACTGGATACAATGAGATTTTTGCAAGCAGTTTGGTCTGAATGCAAGCTGACACTTTTTTCCCAATGTGGCAATGTGGAAAGAGTTTATAATAGCTTTTAATACAATTTATTCCAATATTAAGAGCTCTTCCTCTGCCAGAAGAGTTTAATTGGCCATGAAGTCCTGTGAGTTTTAATATTGTGAGTTGACAGATGCATAGATTAATTTACCAAAAAAACCAAAGTTTAAATTAAAGGGTCTGAAAACAATTATAGGATCTGTAGCGATTGTATCAGTCTGAGAGCTTAGAACTAAATTCTTATACTCATTTTGCTATATTGCTAACCACTATTGTACTTTACTGCAATGCAAACCTGAAGAGAACTTAATTTTCTGAAAAAAAAAAAAAAGTAAATTTATTTCTGTGATAACGTGTATAAATTTCTGCTCAAAATATTCTACAATGTCTTCAGGGAAAAAAAAGGTGCCATGTGGAAAGGCACCTCTTTCCTTTCCTCTGAGCTGTCAGATAACAGATATTCACATGCACATGGAGGGGAAACAGACACAAAGGCTGACTGGGGTGCTGCCATGCTAAATTCTGTAATGCCTGATACAAAGGTTAGCTATGTGAGCTGCCTCATAAAGATATAAACTCCTGGATTTCTATGCTTTCCTGTATTATTAAAACAGACCAAGAAAGGAAGAGGACAGTAACTCTTTCCATCAATGGCTAAAGCATCTTACTAGACGTGGGGGAACTATGTTGTGCAAGTGCATACACTACCCAGAAGGGTCTCAAAAATGTCTCATCTTCTAGGTAGAATAATAAACATGAGGCTGGGGATTTTTTCACCTCACCTCCATTCCTTTACACACAGCATGCTCAAAGCAGTCCTGTAACTTGATGGTTTAAGCCTTCCTTTGTAAAGGAGGAACTGAAGGTTCAATTTATTTTTGCTTGGCTACATTCAGGGTGCAATTTCTAGCTAGCTGGCTTAAGCATATAATAAAGGAATAGGGTAAGTGGTGCTTTTCCTTCAGTGGCATTCTGAGTAGCTGTCAATGAATCTTGCTTGGGTTCCAGCCTGGTCAGCCTGTGGGGAGGATGTGGAGAGTGTGCCTCACTGGGTCAGAAACCCTGGAGAAGCAGCAGAGCTGCTCTTGGCTGACAGTTGGGTTTAGGCTGAGTGAGGTGTTGAGATGCTCCAGCAGCAGCTTTGATTTTGCCTGTACCTCTCTGGGTTTTGCTTCCATATAGCTACATGCTAACCACACAGGAGCTGGGCTCCCTGTTGCTGATGTGGTGGTTCCAGGCAATGCTACCAAAGCTGGAGCTGAGCCATGACATGGAACGCTGAAGGTCCTCCTAGTGTGTGCAAGGCCATAGTGTTTGCAATGCTACTGCAACGTAATAATGGCAACATTTATGAGGAGACACAGTTTCACATACTCAGTTGCAGGACAGAGGTCTTTGACCTTTCTCAGAACAGACTTGCAAAACATATTGCCACAAGAGCTTTGTGGGATTCATGGACAGGCTAGACAGGGAACTTGTGTCATTGGGAGCCCTCCAGTCTGCTTCTTTTTGTCTGTTTGTGCAGTGCATAGGGATGAGTGAAGTAGTGTTCATAGGAGGAGCTTCCCAAATTACAGATGGTGCACAGAACAGACACTGTAAGTAGATTCAGGCCCTCCTCCTTTTCCACAACTCACATCAACTCCAGCCATTAATTAGTGTGCCAGAACACAGCTTGACTGTGGCTTCTCTGGGAAGGCCTGAGCACTGGGAAACAGGTCATATCATCAGCACCTGGGGTATGGGTGAGGATCTGTCACTTTCTCTAGCAAATCTGTCCCTAATGTCTCATTCTTGCTTGCCTTGTTCATAAGTGGGAATACAGAATATGTAAATACCCTGAGCAAGCAGTGAAGAAGACCTTCAGGAAAGGAAAATATGACAGGGCCTAAATGAACTTCTGACTTGCTTCTTTGGAAGATAACTGCCTCTGTATGCAGGTTCCCTTTTTGGGGGGATTCCTGCACCTGAAAAAACAGAGGCCTGACTCAGAGTTGCCACAAATCCTCCCAGATATACTCAGCCTATATGATACTCATGAACAGAGAGAACTCTCAGAATCTGACTAGGGCATTCAGGAGAAACAACGATGGACTTCTTTGTTCCCTTGATGGGTCCTTGGTCAGTTGAACGCATTCTCCTCTGCTTTTCTGGAGCAGTGTAGGACCAGCTGCAGAAGGAGGTAATACAACTAGAGCAGGTCCTCTGAGCCAGGAGTGTGTCAGTAGTGACTTGTGATGATGGGGAAAGTCAGGAGCAAACACCAGTGATAGGATGGACCATGCCTTGTCCTCACTTGGACCCTGATACACCGCTCTGCAAATCCTTTCCCACCTGCAGAGCTGGGGGATTTTGTGCTGAATAATTAGCAGCTCTTAAAAAAATTATATATACTGGCTCAGTTCTTTGCAAGTACTTTTGTTATTCCTTTTGCAGCTCTGGCTGTGTTTGTCTTCCACTTGACATCACTGTCAGAGCTGAAGACAAATATGCATTTGTTTTGATTTCCTCCTTAGTGTACACATAACTTACAATGGGAAAGCCTGGAAAGTCTGCAGGATAACCTCCACAGATAGCTAAATCCATTCTAAATGGCAATGAAAACACAATCTCCTAATCAGGAGAGAAAGTGTATTTTCAAATGTAGTCCAAGAATCCTGTCTTGGACAGTAATACAGTACCATGGTTTTTGTTCAACTCTCAGCCAGGGGTTCAGATTTCTCCCTGGGGTCCAGAAGTTGGAAATCAAAAGCCACTTGGCATAATTTCATAAAGACCTTAAAGTATAGCTCCTTTCTCTGTAACTGCAGGAACATATCCTCAGAGTCAGCTGTTTCTGAATCACTACCTGAAGCACCGCAGGAAATCGATGAGGGAACAACAGGGCAACCTGTCAAAACCAGGGATTTTCAACGCAGAGATGATTGGAACCACATCTTTCCTTAATTGGAGTTGAAAAGAATGTATTATCAAGAGAGAGGTTCCTTGGAACTTAAAGGCAACATTATTACCTCTTCTACAGTGGCATTCAAATGGTAATTTAACCTTTGCCTGAGAGAATAGATTAAAGGAAGAACTCAGAGCAGTCTTTTCTTTATTTTCTTTAGTTACTCCTGGCTCATGTACTTGCATTTCTGTCTCTGTCTGTACAGAAGCAGAGTTATGGTAATTGAAGCCTCCAGGAAGTGCATTACTCTCTTCTTCCTTTCCCTTGTAATTTAGGCACCTGCCTGCTTTCCTCTTAGGAAAATAGGAAAATTTCCCTCCAGGGCTGGCAAATGCTGCCACAGATAATGATGCCACCCATCCACGGTGGGTGGAAGGGCCAGGGCATGTGGCAGTCCAGGTCTATTTCCTTAGCTTTCCAGTCTACTGTCAGTGTGACAAATAGCTGGTTTTGCTCTTGCTCATGTGGAAAACTTCTACTGAAATTGCAGTTTCTACAAAATCTTAGTTTCCACAGCTGCTTCTTTTCCTTCATGTGTTCTCCAGAAAAATCAACCTCTGTTTTGTTCTGTATTTTTTTAGAAGTGTTACATTAAACTGCCTGTGCATTCTGAGCGCTGTAGTTGATATTAAGGTAACCCTTGCAGACACATTATAGGAAATGTAGTTTGTCTAGGAAGTTCAGTTCAATGTGGAAAATGAATGGCATAAGGCAGTGGAGTACCAAGACCTTGTCAAGACATTAAGTGTAACTTAAGTTGAATTTACCTTCAGTGAAATATATTGGCATACAGAAAGAAAGATTTGAATCTGGAAATAGTCAAACACTTTTAGTTGATAACATTCAAACATTTTTGTGCAACATTTAAGAAATAATTTTGGGTGAACTTACGATTCCTCAAATAATGTTAATGCATTAACTTTCATTCTGATTAGCGACAAAACAAATATGGAGCTTTTCATGGGGAAGATAATGTGAATTTCTCTTCCTTCTGCAAGTCATTTGTTTGACTTTCACTTGCATAAGAATATTTAACACTCACAAAAACTCATTAGAGATATCTAAGGCTCCACAGGAAGTTCTACACAGAGAGTGTTTTACTGGCCAAGAGATACTACCCTTCTTCAGCCCATGTTTGCCTTACTGCCACCAAAGGACAATCTGCCTGTGGATAATAAGAGGGCAGAATTTATGACATACAGTACCTTTGCCACAGCAATCAGGGGAGTACACCCATTCAGAGCAACTGCATTTCAAACCTAACATAATCTTGCAGAGGAGAAACAGAGTATTTCCTTGTAGGTCATAGGATCATTTAGGTCAGAAAAGACCTTTTAAAATCATTGAGTCCAAACAGACACTATGGCCAACTCATAGTGGGTCAATTTGGCTGGGTGTATCAAATGAGCTCGTATCAGCCAATTCCTAGCAATAAGCACCCATTTCTCAAATATTGCCAGAATTAAGTGGTGATTCCTTTGAGGGTAATCCAGGAAAGAATCTAAGTGTGGAACAGCCATATGGATGTACCAGAAGGGCTTCTGAAGGGATGGCGTTGAGCAGCCTCTGCCTTCCTTCTCCTATCTGCAATATGAATCACAAGCTGATGAACTCTCTAGATGAGGTTTAAATGAGTTTGAGACAGACAATGGATGTTCACAGGTCCAGCTCTAAAGCTGGAATGAATTTATGAGGGGAAAAAAAAGTCTTAATAATACAGACTGGACACTTTCAGTAATTATTCTGTTCCCCCACCCTCATCCCCCAAGTCTTTCAATCATCACTTACATATACATACACATACTACACATATTGTAGAGTTGGTGTAGTCATGGCAGTACAAGTATATAAATGAGTTAAGAATTGTGCTGTCCCTTAGTAGAGAACTGTTAGAATGTGAGAAGTGAACAATCCTTATATATATGCATCCTTCCCAAGTACATCAATAACCTTTCACGATAAGAAGGAAGTGTTTCACCTCAGAATTGATTTCAAAGCATTTTGCTATCATTTTTACTCTGGCAATAAATCTTTTCAGTGTCTTGGTCTGTACACTTCTTTTCCTTCCCAAAAGAATGGTCTTATTATTATTTGTTACTATTGTTATTAGTGTTACGTTGAGAAGCGTACATATGCATCAGTTCTTCAAAAGATGATTTTGCAGTGTCAGCTGAGTGCCAGCTGAGCTCTAAAAACCAATGTAGATACATCTAGGATTATGTTTCACAGAATGGGCTTGTAGCAGCAAGTCCAGGAAAGCTTGCAAACCTCTGCCTCCACATATGCTCTCTGACCATGTCCTCTCATCCTCTCAGAGCAGAACTCAGGTAAGCACACTAGAACCTTTGTCAACCCTGGTGCCACAGGTGCTCTGGAATAGCACAAAGCACAGGTTGGATAAAGCCATTTAGGTCTGGAGGTTCCACTTGCCATTATACACAACCATTTACTTCTATTTACTTCTCATACCTCAGAAATATTGAAAACCCAATGCACACAAATAAAATTGTAAACAATTTTTTTAGCTCTGTATCTCACCACTGAAAGCTGACCTATCAACACCATCTATTAATTTTGCTTAGTCTAGCTACTCCCAGGTTTGCCTGACACAGCTAATACTAGGATGTGTCTGTGTGCATGTGTGCCCAAAGGAAAAGAAACTTCAGTTGAAAGAGAATTATTGCCATTTCCTACCAAGTGCAAAGCCTGCTTAGTCTTTGATTAGCTATCATTCAGAGAGCTTTCTGACTCAAGGATGCTTTGGCATTCAAAGTCAATCTAAGTGTGGAAATGGTATGTAAACACACTGGTGAACTGGTAAGGTATAAAATATATAGAAATGCCAGGAGAATTTAGAAGGGAAATTTACAGCTATGAATTTGGGGTGACACATGAATGCTAAAGGATTACAAGGCTTTCTCATTATCCTATTAATACAGTATATTACACTGACCTGTTTTGAAAGATCTTAGCCATTAAATGAAGTGAGGCCTTTTCTATGTCATCTGCTGATGTAGAGCAAAAAAAAAAATTTCCAGACTGTAATAACATTTTTGTATATGAGTAACACTTTGCTGTTTGCATGCCTTGAATATGGCTAATAATTTGTATCAGAGTGATAATGTGTGGTTATCCAGAATATTGTCAGGTTTTGTTTTACCAGTTCAGTGACAGTACTTTGCTGAGAAATTTTTACTTTGTATGTCCCTTTTATTTTCAGAGGACCAGCAAAGCACACAATTTCCCTGGAAACATACAGGTGATGAAGATAGCCAATATCCCTCTGAAGCAGGTTTCTGCTGTCAGAGGGGCTTGGGCTTAAGGCTTGTGGCTATAGCCACAAGAGGATTTAGATGCTATGTGCAAATATATGGCTCTCAAATGCCCAGAAGTGCTGCACTGGAAGCTTGTGGCACCTGCCATCCCCAGGGACCTTTGTGCTCAAGTAAATTTCCCCTGTGCGTTGGGATCCACTTCTGCACGCAGGAGCACTTCAACCTTTCAAGAACACCTTGTTCAGAAAGAGAAGCAAGAGGCTTTGAAGAAGGGACACAAGGGAAGAGACATGAAGAGAAGCTGCAGGAAATGGGGTAGAGCCATCCATATATGAATCTGAGACTGAGTAGAGCAAATGAAGCTACCTCCTGAAACGAAGGCTAATGATGTGGTCAAAGGGAAAAGAGCACTAACAAAGATGGGGGCACTGAAGCAGGCTACAACAGGCAGTTTGGAATTTATCCCTGATTTCAGCCATTATTTTATGAAATGGGACCAACCTATCTCCAGCACAGCTCTCTGTGCATATACTCAGAAAGGGCTCTGCCTTTACTACAGTGATATGACCTCAGGATCTGCCTTATTCGTCCTGTGTTGTCTGACTTCCAGCCCAGTTAGGCAGTGAGAGAAGCAGGATTTACTGAACTGGTGTGGGCTCAGCACAGTCAGTAGTGATGGCAGGTTTGTGACTCCCTTTCTAGTCAGTCCTGTAGCAGACAGGGCCTGGGGGACATGGGGTTGGTTCCCTTCACTGCCTGGGGAATAGACGTATTTAGTTATGTTCTAAATGCTGAGCTAATGGACAGGAGGATGATGTGGGTGTGAACCCCACCGTCTCTGCCAGATGTTCTTTGGAAGGGATTTTAAAGGGCTTAAACGACCAATTCCAGATTAAAAATAAACCCCACATAAATTTAGCGCTGTGGTTTCTAAGTGGAAGGAAACATCCCTTTTTTGGACAAGAATAAAGTACTCAAGTCCCTGCCAGAAACAGGATTTAAGACCCAGCTTTCTTTGTGGCATATCCTATTAGTGAGATTAGGTGTTTCCTCATGCAACTTGCTGGCAATTGTCCTTTTACCCCCATTCACTTCACAGGCACCCTCGACATTGAACTCCTGATGCAGAACTGACCTATGGCAACAGAACAGCTGTCTTAAAGCAAGCCTTTCCATTACTTTCTGCAGTAATGGACAGACTCCTGAGACCAGTCTGTGGTTCCTTTTGTTTGCAACATACACAAGAAAGATTAAGTAAAACACCTTCTAAATGGCTAGTTTGGCTGCTATAAAAGTGGTTTTTGTTATGGAGTAGAAATGCCAATGTTCACATGTGTGATGCGCATACATATCTACAGATGACCACAATAAAACCAGAGTTAGATCCAAAGAGACCTGAACCAAAGGAGGAAAATCATGTAGGAAAACAAGGAAGATTGTTGAAGAAGAGTCCTTGAGTTAACTTCTCAGCTTGTTACCTGCACATATTTATAACCCATTCTGCTGAGGAAACACAGGGGGTTTATAAATACCCACAACTTCTGGTTATGAAATACAGTAACTGCTGGGTGCACTGCAGGTATCTCCCATTTGGCCAGGTTCAATATAAGCCAGAGAACACAGGAGAAGATTCAGGGCTAAGTATCACAGTGTTTCAGGCTGCAATGTCAAAGGAAATGAAGCGAGATGCTTCCACAAAGGGAAGCCACTTCTAAAAGTCAGCAAGAAGTAGACATTTCTGAATGCCAGAATATCTACATGGTTAGAGTCCTTTTTGGATTGTCCAGTAACACTCAGGCACCTCAGAAGCACCTTTCTACATTTGTGGTTCTCGCCGCAATTAATCCTTGGAGTAAATGCCCTTAGATGAATGGAGTTGCAGCAGGACTGCCCTGCCTGGGTGACTGCCCAGTGGTGCTCCACCCAGGCCTGCATGCTTAGCCTGTTACTCATGCCATGCCTTGGGACGCCGGAGGCTCCTAACTCTGCTGCCACTTGTTTCTTTTCTACATCTTTTTGGTGTTTGTCTTCCGACTCCGCTGCCTTGTTTGCTTGGCCTGCATGTTAGTTCTGTGAGCGTGGGCAGGAGTAGCCTCAGCTTCATGCACAGCCTGCTTGTACTCTGTGCCTAAGTGCCCTCAATGCAACTGCAATATTGCTATTTGCTTGCTTTCCTGCAAAACAGCAAAATCTCTATGCTCAGACCTAAAGACTAGTGATCATCCTTCTGACTCTGGCTTTGCATCTTCTGATCCTGTGTAATCATCATACCAAGTGTCATGTGTTTTGCAGGAAGCCTGAACATCCTTGAAGTTCCAAATCATCCTCCTCCGAAAGACCTGTATTTATTAATTAGGAGTAATCCCTGCTAATTATGAGGAAATACATACAATGTCTCCTAGCTCTGCTTGTCTGCACAGAATATTTCACTGAGTATACAACCTTTGGCACCGGAGACCTGCTTTTTGGAGAATTACCTATCAGAACATATTTGTTTAAGCCTTGAATCCCCAGGATGTCCACTGAGATAAAAGTCACGTTTCAAGGTCATCTCAGACCTTGTGACCTTTAGGCTCACTCCAGAATTTGAAGACTTCCTGGTTAAATAAGGTTTATCACTGTTTCAAAAATTTGGGCTCCAGCAACTAAAGGTAAAAAGTCATCTATATTTGAGTGTTTTCTGTATACAAGCCTGGCTGCTGCCTATGATTTTAAAGTCACCCACTGTACTTATAGCCTGAAGAAAGCTGTGAAAGGCATAGGGACTCTCTAGCACAATTAGAAAGCCAAAGGGACAGATTCGGACCTTCTTTATGCACGGGCCAGTTGGGAATTGCTTTGTTGAAGGCTCTGAAGTGACCCTGAATTTAGCTCTGAAAATGAAAGTTGGAAAAGCTAGAGAAGGGAGCAGATTGTGCCACATTTACATCCCTGCTGACACAGCTGTACAGTGGCATATGTGAAGCTGATATTGGAGGCAAGTCCTGCTCATTTATCCTGTCACCTCCAGTTGTCAGCAGTGTGCTCAGCAGCCAACCTCTGTTCACGTGTAAACCCAGTGAAGACTGAAGTCGCAAGAGGTCAGATGCTGCTGTCAGTAATACTGGTGCAACACCTTAGGGTGAGCGAGGCAGATTTTGATCACTGCGCAATTTTCCCACTGAAATCACACTATTGCCTGCAAAGGTGTGACAGCCCAGAGTCACAGTGGTGTGACTGAAGTCAGCATTTGACACATGAGAGTTTTTCTGACTCATCCAAGGCAATGCTGATTCTCCAGGTTCACATGAGTGCACTTTCAGATCAAAATTCATTGAAATGGCCTTAAATAGACACAATCCTACATGTGGAGTGACTCTATCGGTTTAAGGAAAGGGACAAGTCACCTCTGTGGATGAATTTTTTCCTTTGTTTCCCTGTAGGTTGACAGTGTCTGCGTCTCCTACTTGCACAACTACCAGGAGAGTCGAATATATTCTGGTGATTCCAAATCTGTCTGGATCCTCTCTGTGATAACAACACACAGGTGGCACCAGCATGAGGCAGAGCTCTGCCTGGTCCCCCTATGTCCAGAAAGGAAGGAGTGGCACAAGTTGCTCCACAGTGTAAGTTCTGATGGGCTCAGCAACACAAGCCATTTCCCAGAAATGAGTTGCCATGAGGCCAATAGCTCTGTACTCCTACCCCTTCATACCAGCAGTTTCAATTGACATCCTGTTGAATGTGCTTCCTGAAGGCACTGGAGATATGGTAACATTTGAATGGGATACTGCCTGTCCACCCCAGCTCCTGCTGCCCCTCAGCCTACAACGGAACCCTTCTCCCTGAGACGTGGCTGGCAGTGTGCAGAGGCCTTTGCCATGTGCAAAGCAGTACCAGGGAGATGGCAATGTGCCGTGCTGAGCCTGAGCTTGGATCAGTCCAGGACTGCCAAGTTCAGTTGTGGGGCCAATCTGTAGCGGGTAGATTTGTGTGGGGAGAACATACACTGAAAATCCAGTGTAATTACTGGATTTGGGTTTTATTTGAAGGAAAAGGATTTCACCAAGGGATCACTGTATGTATTGCAAAGCAAGGGTGGTTTTTAATTTTTAATTTTTCTTTTTTTTGAGGGAGCCCTTTGTTAAAATCTTGGCAGCACATCTCTGCCGGGAAGACAGAACTGCTCTGTGCTGAAGCTGGGGTTGGCACATCTTCCCAGCATGCAGGGCGTGCGAAGGCGGTGGCGAAGGCTGCCATCTCATGGTGAGCCTCGCACGACTCCAGCATTCTCAGCTCACTTTCCCTGTAGCCCAGGGAAAGGTTGTTTCCAGGCCAGGTTGCTCCCGAGGAGACATTTTCTCAACGAGTCATGTTTGCAGCTCCAGAAGTAGTAGGTGTCTTTTGCCATGGGTTTATCTTTTGCCATGCTTTAACTTTGAGACCAACTCTGCCAGAGCCTAGAGTTTTCTGGTTTCTTGCCGTGTCAATATTTTATGTGAGGGCAAAATGGTAGTTACAAAAAACCATGAAGGCAAGGTAATCACCCATCTGAGAAGAGGCTAATTGTCACAGATGGCTTTAGTGGCAATTTTAGGCTGATGTGCTACTGCCTGTGACCACAACTTTGCTGAATCACAGTCCTGAATGGAAACTCCCCTGGAACCGCTTGTGGGTTGCAACTCATAATTTTGGGATTCTTTGGTATTCATTGCTAACCTTCTGCCACAGCTCACACATCCTACGCTCTCGCGCTTGTGGTCTGCCCTCTGCCTACATACCAGCACTTGCCCAACACAGGCTGGGTGCTCCCTCTCCACTCCATGGGATATGGCAGCTCTGTGGAAGGCTTCATGGTATTTCCAGAAGTCTCCAGAAAACCCTGGACATGAATCTGTGACCGAGAGGTTGAGCCTTAGCCTACCTAAAGAGTCCTTGCTGAACAAGGGGAGTCCAGCACGGCAGTGTGGAAGCAAGCAGGTGACCAGCATCCATGCTGACAGCAAAGGGGGATGGAATAGTAGAGGGAACTTTTAAGGGTGATACAGGTCACTTGTTCAGGGAAATGGTTAGAAATTTTATCATTATAAGTGCTTTGGATACATCTGGCAAGAAAAGGGAGAAACTGCATTTTAAAATGTCCAAGTCACACCAGCATTAACAGCTATTTAAAATATGTGCTGAATATGCTCTCCCTGGACATGTGCATTCATATGGACATATGGATTCTCAGAAATGAACAGACTCTACCCACCACCCTGGCTCCCATAATAGCACTCCCAAGTCCCACATCTGGAGATCTCTGTAACATAGTATGCTTGAAGGAAGAGGATAAAATCTTTCAACTGTATGTTCTGGCTGGAGAAAACCTCTATATTGAATCTTAATTTTCCTCAGAATATAGGTAATTTTATTTTTAAAACCTGCTTCAAAGAGTGGTGGAAGCCAGGGATGGTGCTGTGCATAAGCACAGGATGTGAATCAGACCACTCTCAGCTGAAGGGGTCCAGTCTGCTGTACCTTACATGTTTCACCTGTGAGGCTTTTGAGTGGATTATAAACAAGAGAGAGAAGAAGCTAACTTTCACTTGCTGAAATACAGTAACAATTTTATAAGGATTATGTGATCAATCGATAACCCTCAACGACTTTTATTTCAGTCAGCAAATGGAATAAAGATGTCAAAAGATGCTCCAGTAATGGAAAGAAAAGTGTTATAGTTTATACCAGGATTTTCTCAATTTCTTTTGTGTTTCTGCATAGATATAGAAGGCCAAACTCTCCAGGTGTCTTTCCATGTTGAATCTTAATCATATGTTTCCCTCCTTCCTCCCCAAACCCTTCCCCTTAGCTCCAATTTTACTGCTTCTCAGCTTGGTGTGTTTTCTTAGAATGACCCAAATCACTTCCTTTCCTTCCGGAAAGGGAAAAAAAGAAAACAACACCCATCCATTTTTAGATAGTAGCCACCTGCTCAGTTGAATCTGCACACTGGAGAGACAGTTGAGAAGGACACAGCAGCAAGCAGCTGGGAGTGGGCAGGTGTAGGAAGCTCTTAGTCAGGTTTGTCATGGAAAGTCATAACGTGCAATTACAGGACAAAGAACGGGGTAGCACACACTGGTAAAAGAATTGTGCAATTGGGCTGGGATAATGTTACACAGTATATAGATCTCAGTGGTTTAATCCAGTTGAAAGTGTTCCTGTGCTCCTGTGTCCCAGCAGCCCAATTGCTCACCAGCTCCTCAGTTGTGCCAGAGCATCCCTAGGCAGTAATCTGTGTCAGTGGAAGGATGGGGCTAAAAAACCTGAACTGCCCATAAAGAATCAGAATCACAGAATCACAGAGTCCTTGAGGCTGGAAATGACCTCTGAGATCATCAAGTCCAATCTTTCACTAATCACCACCTTCTTCACTAAACCATGACGCTAACTGCCATGTCTTTTCATGTCTTGAACACCAAGAGATAGGTAGGTAGATAAATGAATATAAGGGGAAATAGATTATTTTTGATTTGAGTTCAAACTATTTCACTAGGTCACTTCAGAGTGCAGTCTCATGACCAGTATTTCTATGATTCTGTGATTTCTGAGAGGCAAGGGTGGAGGGGAGGGCAAGGATTTATAACCCGAGAAGTGGAAACAAGTTATTTTCTGGCATGCACCAGTTCTCTGTGAAGCAAAGGCAACCTTTTTCTAGGCATAGAAGTAATGTCAGGTTGTTTCTAGTGAGGATGGGGTCAGATGGGTAGAACAAATGAGGTGACACTAGCATGGCCCCTAAACTTGCACAGGCCTAGGGTATGTGCTGAGCACTAGGTATATAAAAACCCAAGCTGGAATTCACAATGCCTAACATCCGTCATATACACATTCACAAGAAGTCCTTCAGAGCTACCATGCATCCAGGAAAAGGGGGAGAGATGGCATCCAGGCTTCAGTTTTGGTAATGGTCCTCCCTTGCCTTTTGCTAGGGAATGGCTTGGGTCTGAGCTCAGTGCAATGACAGGGGGAACAAGATCAGCCCTGCCATCCCCACCATGCTGTGAGGATTCCTCGGACGTGTTTGTGCAGCACAGATATTACAACACAGTGTCACTGCTGAAGACAAGAAAAAGCTTGAGTGCAACCACTCAAGGTTTAAATTTGGTGCTGATAGTTTTTTCCCCATCAAAAGAAAAAAAGAGGAGAATATTTTTCCTCTGTGGGGACTGCTATTCATACTCTTCAGTTTAACTTCTTCAGTGTGAAAATGAACACTCCCTGCACACACAATATACAAATCTGGTATAATAGGAGCACATTGTGCACTAGTTTTCTATTAAAAGCTTGTTTACAAGACGCATAGGGAAGAGCAAGGATGATTAACTGAAAAGAACTTTTCCCCCTTGAAACTCTACTTTGCTTCAGATTATTAGAAGTAGTTATTCCCAATACACCACTCACATGTGCTGCTCTTTGTTTGGGATTAAGTCCTTAAATTGTCTTTGCTGGCTCAGCTGAGAGTAAAGCACATACTGGCATAGGTCCATGCTGATCCACTAGGCTGCAAGGACTTCCCCAAGATGCCAAGGGCAGGGACTAACCACTTTCACTGTAGTGGATGGCTTGACCATCTATCTCCCTAGAGCTACCCACTCGCACTGTGTGGACTGCTGTGGGAGCTAACAGGGCTTGGTTAGCTTTTTGAATATTTGAGGGATCAGATGAACTCAAGAGCTGGAGCTAGGAGGTGGATAAGAAGGGCTTAGCTGGGTGATGGTGAGATGAGAGGGAGAGAGAGGACAAGGACTCTGAAGCTGACACCCAGGAACCTGCTGGCCTGGCTTGGCCATCTCATCAACCCTCACTACTGTGCATCCCATGAAATGCCAGGGCTAAGTGAAAAAACATGAGTTGCTAACATTGCTTCTTACATTCTGTGTTTTAAAATAGCCTGCACATGTAATAAGGTACACATGAACATCTAGTTCATTGATGCTTCTGGAATGGGGGTGGGAAGTCAACATTCAGCAAGTGCTGGAACAGCTGGAAAAATTGGGACAGCTTGGCTTGAGCTGCACTGGACAAGAAGGGGCAAACCCCTCAAGATGCACACTCAAACATGTGGGAGAGAGGAATGAAGTGTTTGCACTCATAAGAGCAATGACGAAGTCAAGGGCATGGAAATGACACTGCAAATAAGGACACAGCAAATAAGAAACCAGCTAGCTCTTGTGGACCTGAGCTAGCAGGGCATTTCCAACATACTTCAGAGTCTCCTGCAGGAACAGGACCAGAGCTGAATCAGGAAACACTCCGAGTTCTGGAAACACTCCGATTTCCAGAACCGCTGAAAGAATCTGCTGGCCACCCAAGCAAGAGTTTTCCCGGGAAATGGAGGCCATGCAAAGGCAACAATTTCAGAATAGCCTCAAAAGGCATCACCTTGGCATTAGCAACAGCTGGGATATGAAATAATTTAGTGTTTTTTCTCTCACTGTAGAACATGAGACTTATTTGTGGTACTCCTGGGGTGCCAGTTGCACCCAGGCATGCTTGACCTGGCCTTTTGCACTCCAGTGTGAGGGAGAGCATGGAATTTCAGGGGTCTTCTTGGGTCTGCTGGCTCTAGGGCTGTTTCACAGCTGCTGGAAGCCTGCCACATTGTAGGTCTTTTAATGAGTGGTGTAGTGTCTGGCAAGCAACTTGTCTTCAAGTGAGTGTGACTAATCATGAATCTTTTCAATAATGCTGACAATCCAGTCTCTCTTCTCTCACTCTGCCCAAGCCTGCTGAAATAGGAGTAAATTGGCCTTATTCTGGCAAAGGCAGGAAATGATGAAGAGCCCCTAAAAGGCTTCCAGTGTGCCATGCCTAGGTTTTGCAGTGAGTGTAATTATCAGAGTTGTTGTGTGTGTGTTTTGAGAGCAGCTAAATAGCTCCAAAGGTCTGAAAGATCGCACTCTGACACCATCCCCCAGATCATTTGCCTGAATGCCTAATTTCTGTACTTCACTGGTACAGTGTGCTCCTGCAAAGGCAATAAGCCAAAGCCTATTACAGTTTGCAACTCTGTGTTAATGCTTTATGTTTGTTTTATTGGGTATATCCTTAGTGTCTGCCTGAGCAGCAGAGCCAGAATGTGGCATTTTAGTTACTAATTTGTGCTAAACTTGACCTTGCTTATTTGTTTGGACAGCAAGATCTTTGTCTTATCCTTTAATGAGTTCCCTTGAATGTCCAAGGAAACAAAAATGGGTCTCATAACATATGCAGAAATATTTTGTATTACTTGTTCTTTAAGAAGAATGGTGCAGGCATTGTTCCCCAAATGAAACCCATGGGAAAGTAAGTACATAATGAAGATAAATCAGGAGGTTTGGGAAATTAAACTTAGGAGGGGAAGAATGGGCAAGTATCAGTAAGTTATAGGTGAGAATCTGCTGCTGGGAAAGGAAAGGAATTTTTGTTGTGTTTTTAATGTTATTGAATGGGACTTGGAGACTAAATGGTGTCACAGGTCTGAGTCACTCTGCTTGCCTTGGCAGGGTGGATGATATGTCTGGGTGCTGGAGAACTCATCCAACTCTTTCTAATTATATCTGTCTGTATCACCTTCACAGTAAAACACATAATTCTCAGCAGAGGAAAATTGATAGCTGTTGCTGACATATTGTGGTCATTGACCATCAGTATGGTTTTTCTTCCTGGTTTTCTTTTAGTACCTTCAGTTGTGTACCTACCTTTGGTATACCTCTGCTAGATATTCCAACCTCCCTCATCTTTCCACTACACTTGCAGATGTCTGGGGTAATTCCTGAAGGAGTATGAAGCCGCTATTCCTTTGTCTTTCTTTGCTTTCTTTCTAGACCACAGCATTTTGTCTCTAATCTGGAGAGACATGGATTTTGACAGATGGACCACTCAGTGGATAAGGAATTGGCTGGATGGTCACACTGAGAGTTTTGGTCAATGGTACAATGTCTAAGTGGAGAGGAGTGACAACTGGTGTTCCTCAGGAGCTGGTATTGGGTCTGTCACTTTGTAACATCTTTATGAGTAACATGGAGAGTGGGATTGAGTGCACTGTCTACAAGTTTGTCAAGCTGTGTAGTGCTGTCAACATGCTGGAGGGAAGGGATGCCATTCAGAGGGACCTTGACAAGTCTGGGAGGTGGGCCTGTGCAAACCTCATGAAGTGCAACAAAGCCAAGTGCAAGGCCTTGCACCTATGTCAGAGCAATCCCAAGCACAACTATAGGCTAGGTGGAGAATGGATTGAGACTAGCCCTGGGGAGAAAGTCTTGGGGGTGTTTGTGGACAAGAAGCTCAGTGTGACTTGGCAATGTGCTCTTTGCACCCCAGAAAACCAACCACACCCTGGGCTGCATCAAAAGCAACATGGCCAGCAGGTCAAGGGAGTTGATTCTCCCCCTCTACTCTGCTCTTCTGAGACCCCTAGAGTACTGTGTCCAGGTCTGGAGCCCTCAACATAAGAAGGACACAGACCTGTTGGAACTAGTCCAGAGGAGGGCCACTAAGTTGATTACAAGGTTGGAACACCTCTCCTATGAAGACAGGCTGATAAAGCTGGGACTGTTCAGCCTGGAGGAGACAAGGCTCCAGGGATACTCTATAGCACCTTCCAATACCTAAAGAGAGGTGAAGAGGGACTTCTCACAAGGGCATGCATAGGACAAGGGGGAATGGCCTTAAGCTGAAGGAGAGAAGGTTTAGATTAGATATTAGGAAGAAATTCTCATGTTGGAACTCAGGAAAAACAAATTCCTCCTTTATATCCAATACATAGTCAACTTAAGAGTAACAAGACAGTACAGAAAGGACTATGTTTACTACGACGACAGAAGAAGGAAGCTTTGCATTAATAACAACTTAAGAAGAAAAGGAATTAAAGCTATGAGAACCAAAAAATCTGTCTTCAGAAATTCCTGTTCCTTTTCATTACTTGTCTGATCTGTTCTTTGAAGTTTGATTACTGTCACTTCAAGACAGAAGAGATTTAGCAGGTTTAGATGGTAAAACTCGGCTCAACAAATAAATATATTGGTCTTGCCCTAGCTTCTGTTAGTCAGGGTATGTTTGAAGTTGGAACAGGTCTGGCACTTAATGTATCCTGACATTGCAGAAACATCACTAAGAAAGGAATTTATGTTGTGCTTCCATTCATCTTTACCATATTGCATTGCAGGGAAGATCTCTCCCAAGCCTAATAAATGTGAAGTTAATTAGATGCCAGTGCAGGATCTCAGCTAGATCTAAACCAGAGGCCTCGGCAACTGCTTCTGCATAGTAAAGCTACCAGGGAAAGGCATCATGCTGATGGTACCTGAGCTTGTGCTTACTATTTTGGCAAAACCACTCCAAAACAAGTTCAAGTCCTAAAGTTAGTCGTTCACACCACCTGTCATTGTCCTTGGCATCAGTTTGTGCCTGTTCATGCTATGCTTATTGAAACAGCTGACTCTGTTCTTGCACCTGAATTTCTTGAATGCTTTTTCTCACTCCTATCCTTTCTTTAAACTTTATGTCTTGTCTTTTATTCCTCCTTTAGGGATGCATTTTACTGTCCACTGAGGATGTAGCAGAAGCAATATCTGTACACTAACTGGTCCTTTGATTGTAAGGCATTGGGAACAGACCCAGTGGGGCTAATCTTTATTCTATTGAGTTCAATATGCTTACAGTGATGTGAATGCCTGCAGAAAGAGAGTTGTCTGGGAAGAAATAATTTTTCCTTTTTTTTTTCTCCTCCTGAGGCTTATTATGGAAAAACTGGGGTGATAAATGAACAGAAATGTTTACCTGAGTTTCGTTTTTTCCTCTCAAATTGGATTATGAAGGAATTTTTACAAAGTGAGAGAGATTATTTATGGAGCAGGTTCTCAGGTGAGTACAGGTGTTCAGAAGATGTATTCAGAGATATTAGCATGTCTAAGATCTTGGATGAAAAAATACATAGTATTTCCTTTTCTGCTTTGCTTGCTCTCATAGAAATGCCTCTTCCAAGGGCCAGAAGACATACCAATGAATATTGGCCTAGTAGTGTAAAATACAGTTCCCAGTTGGCATGGCACACTTATCATTAGCAATATGAGAACTACATCAAAGTTTTAGACAAATTACTGAAGTAGCCTAACATTTTTTATGGTCATGTATGCAGCTTTGCACAGAGCTGCTACCTCTATGTGTCACAGCAAACTACCTCTAGGAACCCCATATAGAGTTACTTTGAAGTTTGCCCTAAAGTATGGCTGCAAGCATATTTATGCTGCTTTTTTTCTTCTTCTTCTTCTTCCTTCCAGTTAGGTTAGACTTAATTTTTGATAGACAGAGAGAGTCTTATCTAGTTTGTGTTTGTTCTCAGAAGAGCAGTATGAAAAACACTGAGGAACAAGTGGTCCTGGGGGAAAAAAGAATCAGGAAAATGAAAGATCACTTAGACCTGAACAGATAAAAGATTTCTATAGCCTTCCACTTCTGTAAAGTTTAATGTCCAAATACCTGATTCACTGGAAAAAGGAATACCCAATGAGCCCCAAAACTGTGTGAAAGCAGGAGACTGCTTTCACAAAGGGGTTCCAGTCACACAGATATGTTACTCAGTGTTCATTCTTGAGGTCTGAAATACCACAAGGAATCTTAAGAAAGTGACAGCTTCATTTCCATGCCATGTGTAGTATACATTGCACCTTGTGTAAATTGCTGTGAGAAGGCAAAGTACTATTCTTGGATCCGCAAGGCACCCCTGAGCTTTGATATCTGCTCTTTGATACTGTCAACTGTGAGAGATCTTCACATATAGAAAAGGCAAAACATCAATGCTGAATGTGACATATACTGATCTTGGAGGAGCATCTTGCCTGGAAAGCATTTAAATGTGCAGAATTTTAACTGTTTCTTTGGATTCTGCCAAGACAGCTACTGGTTATAGAGCACTGCAAATAGGTAAGATGCATTAAATCACAGAATCATTAGGGTTGGAAAAGATCTCTAAGTTCAATCATTTACCCCACACTGTGAGGTGCACCACTCAACCATGTCCCCAAGCACCACATCTGCATGTTTTTTTGAAAACTTCCAGGGACGGTGATTCCACCACTTCCCTGGACAACCTGTTCCAATGCTTCCAGTTCAGAAGGTTTTGAATCTAGTTTGCTTTACCATGTCTGGAGCATGGGTCACAACTGTACACTGGTAAACAGCTTAAGTTTCAAGAGCAGTCCCAGGTCCCTGTGTGCTGGTCATCTACATGATCATCCAAAGCAGCCATGGTACCAGAGCATTTGTTCATTCCTAGTGTATTTTTTGAAGCATATTAACTATTTCTGGCTGAAATGAAGCCCCATGCATTTCTGGAGTTACACGAGTTTTTGCTCGCAAAGGGCAGTGCGGATGAGACATCCCAATATTGGTTTCTGTTTGTCCCATGTAGCTGTCCAGCAGTGTCATGGGTGGATTTACAGTTCAGACACCTCCACAAGCCTGAGGACACAAACTGGGGCAAATAACTCAAACTTTCAGTTTCATGCTGAATTGTGTTATCCTACAGAACAACCCCAGTATTATTTTGGTCTCTTTGAACCAAATCAACTCCCCTCAGGTTTGCACACAAAATAATTTTGATGTCCTGGAGCTGCAGCAGCTTCACAGGGAGTCCAGAGCAGAGATGTGCTAAATGATGCAGGATGTGGCCAGACTATCTTGAAGGGGTCAAAACATGAAGGCTGAGCCTGCAGCAGGGGCTCACCCTCTGAAAATGATGCATTTATCAGTGTAGGTATAACTGTTCAGAAATTTTCTTTGCTCTAAATATGTTCATCATGAAGCCTTTTCTGACTAAATACAAGCTGTAATATCTTGAATAATTGCAGGAAGGTAGTGAGTTCTATATTTAATTCCTTCACCTGCTATTTTAAAATTCTCTGTAATTTTTCCTGGTAACAAGAACACTTGTTTATGCTGTGGTTTGAAACTGTGATGAAGGCTCACTCCCCTTAGCCTTAAGTACAGCCAGAAGGCTATAAGAAATCTCTTGGATTTTGTCTACTCCTGTTTTCAAAACATCACGAGTGAGTGGAGCAGTAGGCTGGCTGGGCATCTTTTGATCACTGGGAGTGAGTTCTAATTTAATCTGGCACTTGTAGTTGGTAGTATCATGTCGATAAAAATGAATTGCTTCAGGTATTTTTGTGGTTTCTCATTTTGTTAGGCATGGCATATTTAGGAGAGTTAGCATGAGCAAAGTAATCACATTTAATGTGGTTACATGCTAGAGTACTGTTGACTTTGTGCCAAACTATGGAGCTCGTAGCAGAGGGCTGCAAACTGCGGGTGCATCTCCAAGAGGCCTTGGGGGCTGGTAAAGCAGCCGACAAGCTGAGCTGCAGAGGTCTGCCTACTGCAAAACTAAGGTAGCAGCCTTTTGTTTTCTTTATGCCATTCTGAGCAATTCCTCAGGCAGATGAATGGCTGCATGCCCTGTGGCCCTGGTCTGCAGTGCACAGCCTGAATCAGCTCTGCTGCTTGTGAGGTTGAGACCTGAGTGTACATACTCACATCCTTGCATCTTTTGGTGTGGGAGAGAAGGGAGGGTATAATGCATTTCCAGAGGTCTATTACTGTGGTATCCTCCAGGAAGAACCTATCCCTAGTAATCTCTTCAGTGTGTTCAGGGATTCAATGCTATCAAAGCTACAAGGGATAGATAAAGATAACATTCTGGAAGTTTAATAATATCCAGCCCAAACAGACAGGGGTAATCATATCAGTGCATTATTAACAACAGGAGATGTTGTATGTCCTGCATACAAATGCAGTAATATCTCACAAATAAGTCTGCCCATGTGTGGTCCAGCTACTGTGAACTGAGATTGCCCATGGCACCAGAGGTTTGTCTTGGTTTGTAAGACAAATAGCAAATTACACAAGAGTAGTATTTGCTAAGCTGATCTTTCATATGATGGTAAGAAAGACAATGTGTTATGGGCTATGTTGTGCTTACAGTTTTGAATGGCTTTGTATACATCAATGTTTGAACTGGCAATGTGCACACAAATAAAGGTTTGTCAAAGCTTAAGCTGAAATAATTTTTAACATCTCTTCAAGCGGACACTAGAAACTTTTCAAATTACACTCTGTTCAGTTTCCCTTTGGATGTCCTAGTATTTCAAGTTACACCTGAGATAACAGAATTAAGTAGATTAGAAGAAACCTTCCCTTTTTTAACTCTGGGGATGTGATGTAGTTATTTTTGAGTCTCCTGTACTGTCCCCTGTTTGTCTTCATTGCTCATAAAGCAAAAGAGGGAAAACGTACACAAATCATGATAAAAGTACAATAATACTTGGAGAACATAGAACCACAGTATGGTCCAACTATATTTCAGTGCTGCTTTAAAACACCACTAGCATGTTTTGTTTTACACTTTATTTTTGAGACACAGCTTTGTCAATTTGAGTCTTCTTGGCTCCATTTGAATCAATGCAAAACAATAACTAGTCACTGCAAAAAAAAAAATTATTTCAGCTGGCAACAATTTCTTCTGACTTGAGACTTAACATTTCCTCTGGCTTCAAGTTCCTCACCCCTTATGGCTGACTAACCGAGTGTAACTTTGGACTCATTTAAAATACAATTGCATAACACACCAGAAAAAGTCATTTAGCAGTATATCAACAGAATGGCAGACTGTAAATCTAATAAGCTTCTCCCATTTCTAATTTCTAGGATCCCACTATTACCAATATTGGTAATATCTGACATTCGCATATGGCAATGTACCAAATGGCCTATTAATATGACAGATGAATTTTAGAAAAGAGTGACTCTCTCATACTCCTTGAATACATAGATGAATTGAAGAGTGCCTGGAACAAAGCTCACTATTTACTCTTTTCTGTTCTCATGCTGCTTATTAAACTGGTTTGGTATGAAACCGACTGCTACACCAAATGTAATTCAATAGTACCACTTCAAAGATAAGTATGTTGTTAACTTTCCGTTGGAATTAACCCATCTGAGGCATCTCTTTGTGTTCACAGAATATTAACGTGTAACCTTGTCAACCATCACTTGGAGCTGGTGAATGCCAGTGATTTTCACTTCATAATGCAACCATCTCAAACAGTAGAAAATCAAAACTGAATAAATGCAGGTATGTCCAGGTAACAAAACATGTCTGATAGTAGTCTTGAGCCAAGAAAATCTGGCATTTTAAGTGTATCTTGAAGAGGAGTCTCAGGGGGATTCACATTCTCTGATACGAATCCCTTCTAAGTCCCTAATGACACTATCTTTAAATAAATCTTATCTGAAGCAGATGTCTCCTCCAATATACCTATATAAGCCTTTTGTTCCAATACACACAAAGAGCACTTTGAGTTAAACAGTTTTCTAGATGGCTCTTACAAGCTGTCAGCATTAAGTTTCATAACAAACAGATGTTCATATTTTATAAGCCTCCTCCATAAAAGACTTTCAGTATTCTCTGTTTCAACAGAGGCACAATGGAAAATTATAAGGGTCTAGAAACAGTACTCCTGTGGGAACCTGAAATGTCTGACTTTGACTACAACAAAACACATCTACAGCTGTGGAGACATTGATAATGAATGGTGGGAAGGGGTGGATGGACAAGATTAGATAAAGGCCAAAGGTTTAACATCCTGGTGCTGGAGGGATTTCCACGGGTAGTGGAAAGAGGCGGTTGCCCTGCTTCTGTGGAGGCACTGACTGCAAAACTGACATTTGGAGAGGCTCTTCAGGGCTGCTTCCTAATGCCAAGATAGGTAACAGAGCTGCAAATCCACTAACACCCACCTGAGTTTAGTGGCAGTGTGTCCTCTGTCACCTTGTAAGCAGGGGAGAGAAGCAGCCTGGCAGGCTGTGCTGCAGAAGTGGGGAAAAGAAGGACAGAGCTCTTCTCTGTGAGGCTGAAACTTGGCAGAGTGGGGAAAAGGAGGACAGAACTCTTCTCTGTGAGGCTGAAACTTGGCACTTGGGTGCATCATGTGGAGAGCCCTGGTGCCTCTGTAGCACTGGCCTGGTTTAGAGCTTGCTGGCCCCTCAGAGCACAGGCATACCCCAAAGGGCAAGCACATGGTATGGAGGTGAGCCACTGGCACACACCTCTTCAATTTAGCAAATGTTGTCGACACCAGGAAGGAGGAGAACATGCCTCCCTGACTCAGCCAAATGGCTGGAAAACCTCATTTTCCAAGCAGGCAGGTTTTTGTGCTGCTTTGCTGCCTGCTGCCTGAATGCGCCTCATTTACTACTGAAAACTGAAATCACATCTCTGCTTTTCCACCTTTTTGAGGCAAAATATACAGAAGTCAGAGGAGCAGCTAAAGCAGACTCTTACCACACTTCTTGCTCATTATTGCTAAGGGACTATCTCAGGGGGCAAAGATGTAGCTGGTTTAAAAGCAATTTAGAGGCAGTCCCATGCCATGCTGCTCGCCCCAGGCCCTGTGTTCCTGACACCTCCCCTCTACAGACACCTCTTTTTGTACGCTCAAGCTGCCAGCCAGATCATGGGGGGCTTATCACAATGAAACCAACCTATCTCAAAACAAGTGAACAACCTTTTTGTTCTGCTGAGTCAGGTCAGCTGTCTAGCTAAACAAATCAACCAGAGTGCCAGGTGTGAGGGAAGGAATGGGATGGCATAGCCAGGGCTGGTAAAATGTCTTTTTTTGGTAGCAATATTGCCCAAAATTTGTCTAAAATTAATCTGGAACAGTAATAGAAAAAGATTATTTGCCTACTCTGTGTTATTTAAAAGTCTCTAAAATATAAAGGGATTTTCTTGAATTTATTAAGTCAGTATTATCAAACCTTTAGGCAAAAAGAAGTGGACTCAGTACCTTAGATTTATGATAAAATCTTGTCCCTCTCGAATGTATGAACATTCCCCTAATGAATTCAGGGAAATTACAATTTCAGCCTGAAAGTAAGACCTGGCTTTTTCAGTCTGGACATGTCACTTCAGTTATTCTGTGTTCTTACTGCTTCTTGACATCAGGAATAAACCTAATACTCCTGAGGGGTTTTTGTTTCTTTTTTTTTCCCGAAGCCTTGCAGAACAGCAACGTAAATTTTCCTTTGCATATACATTTGACTGCTCATACTTAATATTTAGTTTGAGAAAGACTTTGTTCTAAAAAAAATTAATTGCATGAATATTTGTGGAAAGCAAAACTAGAGCAGATGCAAACATAACTAAACTAGATTAATAAAAAAAAATAAGCTATTCACAGCATTCATCCAGTCTGGCTGGTAAAATGAAGCATTTTAGATCTTCGAGAGGAAAAATAATCCTTGCAACAGATATTTTCATGGACAAATGAGTTTGAACAGCTCATTCTTTCTTTGTAATCTCTTCTTGACTAGTTACAGATGGAATAAGAAGTGAGGGGAGACACGTTCTCACCATCCTCTTTTCATACAATCATGGAAATTCAAATTGAAATCAAAATCAAAAAATCTTCTGTTCTTCTAGTTCATGATGATTTTCCAGTGCATATTTTCCATTGGTTTTGTTCAGACTAGTGCTGCCAATTTGTGATGAAACAGGAAAAAGAGCTATCTTTTGAAAAATGTGAATTTTCCACATGACATGAAAGCTGGTCACTTCACTAAGCTCTTGTTTTGAGGTGCTTCAGGAAGAGTGAAGATGATAGATATGGAGAGATAGCTGGAGAGATATGGAACAAAGAAGAAGTTGGTTGTAATATCAAAAAGGTGTCAGTATGCATATAGACCTTTCAGCTGTGAAGTGTTCTCCATCATTCTCTTGAAAATAATGAAATGATTCTAAAGTTGCCCTTTGGGCTTTCTCTGAGTCTTTGCCCGGATATGGCTCTGTCTATCTCTGTAAATAGAGGAGACAACTAGCTTAAATCAAATGTCCAATTCTGAGATGAGTTCCTCTTTTAATGAAGTTAACAGTGTTGAAGTGGAGCACCACAGTAAAGCAGTACTCATACTCTGGAACAACCACAACTAAGACCTGGTTCAAGCCAAATCTCACAAGAGATCTGATTCCTGCAGTGCTCAAAGAGTGTCAGGACATGCTAAACCTCATCTGTAAGCTGGTGAGTCGAATCAGGATCTATTTTGGGTAAGTTCTAGTTCAGGCTCAGCTGCAGAAGAAGTTGTTCCTGTGTAGTTCTTGCTAAACCCAACTAAACTTTCAGAAAGCAGTTTAGGTTCAATACACTATCTTTATGTGTGTGTATATATATGTATATAT
>NW_008649770.1:0-440 GCF_000695815.1 Acanthisitta chloris
AGGTGGGGGGCTACAGGGGTGGCTTCTGTGAGAAGTTGCTAGAAGCTTCCCCCATGTCCAGCAGAGCTAATGCCAGCGACTCCAGGACAGACCCACTGCTGCAGCAAGGCCGAACCAATCAGTGAGGGTAGTAATGCCTCTGGGATATGTTTAAGGAGAAAAAGAAAGTTATTACATAGAAGTAATTGTGGCCAGAGAAGAAAGGTCAATAGAGGTGCAGAGATCCACCTGTGGCCCATGGAGGAGACCCACACCAGAGCAGGCGGATGCCTGAAAGGAGGCTGTGATGTAACGGGAAGCCTGTGCTGGAGCAGGTTTCCTGGTAGGACTTGTGATCCTGTGGGGGACCTGCACAGGAGCAGGCTGTTCCTGAGGGACTGCACCCCATGGGAAAGGGACTCACACTGTAGCACTTCATGGAGAACTGTCTCCCATGGGAG
>NW_008649771.1:0-288 GCF_000695815.1 Acanthisitta chloris
GGGCTCTGGGTGTGCCCTTGGTCTTTTGGGGGGTGCTGCAGGGATCCCCCTGGTCTTTTTGGGGGGGCTGCAGGGGTGCCCCTAGTGTTGAGGGGTCTCTGGGCCTCCCCCTGCGCTCAGGGGTGTGTGGGAGCACCTTTTAGTGTCATCCAGTGTGACATGGGGTCCCCCCATGTGGGGGGTGGTGGCAGGGGGTCCTGGGGGGTGTCTTCCCCTCCTCCATGCCTCAGTTTCCCCATGGGGTGTATTTGGGGGGCTGTTTTTGGGGGAGTCCCCCTGATGCCACCC
>NW_008649771.1:346-916 GCF_000695815.1 Acanthisitta chloris
GCTCTACAGCTGTGGGGAAGGTGAGGGGGGGACTGAGGGGGTCCCTGTGTCCCCCCCAAGCTCTGTGGATTTGGGGGGGCACAGTGTGACCCAACCCCTCCCCCCATTCTCCCCTTCCAGCTCCCGACTACGACAAGAGCCAATGGATCAATGAGAAGGAGAAGCTTGGGCTGGACTTCCCCAATGTAGGTGGTCTGAATCTGGGGGTGGGTTATGGAGGGGTGTCCTCCTGGGGTCCCCATGGCCTGGTGACCCCATGCTGGTTCCCCATGGCCTGGTGTCCCCCCTAGCTCCCCTACTTCATCGATGGCTCCACCAAGCTGACGCAGAGCAATGCCATCCTACGCTACATCGCCCGCAAGCACAAGATGTGTGAGTTGGGGGCTTGGGGATGGAGTAGGGTTGGAGTCGGATTGGGGTTGTGTTGGGATCAGAGTAGGATAGGAGTTAGAGTTGGAGTACGGTTGGGGTTTGGGGTTGGAGTAGGGTTGGAAGTGCTTGGTTGGGTTTGGAGTAAGATTTGTCTTGGGATTGGAGCTGGAGAGGGTTGGGGTTGGGGTTGGAAGTGGT
>NW_008649771.1:1052-1389 GCF_000695815.1 Acanthisitta chloris
TTGGTGTTGGAATAGGTTTGGAGTTGGAGTTGGGGCTGGAGTTGTTTGTGCTTGGAGTTGGAGTGGAGTTCGGAGTTGGGTTGGAGCTGGAGTAGGGTTGGTGTTGGGTTGGTGGTGGAGTAGGTTTGGGGTTGGATTGGGGTGGGAGTTGGATTTATTTGTGCTTGGTGTTGGTTTGGGGTATTGGGGTGGGAGTTGGAGTTATTTGTGCTTGGTGTTGGTTTGGGGTTTGAATAGGTTTGGAGTTGAATTGGGATTGGAGTTGGAGTAGAGTTGAGCATGAGGTTGAGGTTGAGTAGAACTCCAACTAGTAGTAGCATATTTGGGTTGGGTTTGG
>NW_008649771.1:1435-2029 GCF_000695815.1 Acanthisitta chloris
CCCCACAGGTGGTGAGACAGATGAGGAGATCCTGCGCGTGGACATGCTGGAGAACCAGATCATGGATTTCCGCATGAGCCTCGTCATGGTCTGCTACAACCCTGACTTTGTGAGTGCCCCACGGGCTGGGTGACCCGTGCCAGCCTTGGGCACCCCACATGGTGTGAGGAAGGACCCCCTGGGACAGAGGTGCCCATTCTCACCCTCTTCTCCCGCAGGAGAAGCTGAAGCCTGGCTACCTGGAGCAGCTCCCGGGGAAGCTGAAGCTCTTCTCCAACTTCTTGGGGGACAGAAAGTGGTTTGCAGGGGAGAAGGTACCATAGGGACCCCGAGGGGGTTGGGGGGTGCTGGGGAGAGGGTTGTCCTCACCATGTGCCCCCTTGTCCCCAGCTCACCTTCGTGGACTTCCTGATGTTTGACGTGCTGGAGCAGAACCGCATCTTCGAGCCCAAGTGCCTGGAGCCCTTCAAGAACCTCAAGGACTTCATGGATCGCTTTGGGGTGAGTGGGGACACCCTGAGGACACCCCTGGGGGGTGGGTGCTGTGGTGGTGAGGGTCTCTGACCTCCCCTGTGCCCCCCCAGGCTCTGGAGA
>NW_008649771.1:2097-2312 GCF_000695815.1 Acanthisitta chloris
GGGGCAAGGAGAGCCCGGGGGGGGGTCCTGACCTGACCCCCCCTGCACCCTCCGTCCTGGGGGGGTTGGCACCACTGATGTGAAGCCTCCCAAGATAATAAAGTGCTTTAGGTGTAGCACTCTGACCCCCACCCTGAGTGCTGTGGGCACCTTGGTGCCCCCCCACCCATGGTTGGTGGGTGAAGGGGGGTGGTCCCTGCCCCGAGGTATCACCC
>NW_008649772.1:0-2426 GCF_000695815.1 Acanthisitta chloris
GCCAGGGTATGGGAAGGAAGCTGCTGGCCCTTGCAGCTTGGTGGTAGGGCTGGATACAGACACAGAGCAGAGCCAAGCCCAGGGCTGGACTTTGCACACCCACGTGCCCTAAGGAGAGCTGCTGGGGGGAATCTGCCCCCAGACCCACCTGCCTCTCTGCTGCCCAGGCATCTCAAGACTTGGCTTTGCCATGTGCCACCCTGATGCCTTTGGAGGGGCCCGGCCACTGTGGGCTGTATCCGAGGTCACCGGCTGGTCCAGCCAACGGGAAAAATAGGAATTTCGCAAGCAGGCTGAGTCAGGGCACTCTCCACCCCGGCACTGCCCTGGGACTCTGAGCACTGCACGCCACAGCCCCCCATGCACCGCGGTGGCCCCGGGTGAGGCTTCGTGTGTCACCGAAACTGCCGGCGGAGATCCCCGCACCGGGACACGCTTCCTCCGGGGTTTCCACCGCTTGGGGGGGTCGGAGAGACCCCACACTGTGCCCCGCAGCAGGGCCGGCCGAGCTCACAGCCCCACTGACATGCAGCCAGGCGTGTGGTTGGGGTCCGTGGCTGATGTCACTGCGGTGGGCGGTGAGTGCTGGCTGACACCCCACGGCCTCGACCTTGATGCCGCGAGGAAATCAGACCCACTATTGCTGGGTGTGTGATACAGAACTGGGGCTGAGGCACAGCCTGGCTATGGGTTCCCCCTTGCAGGGGGCCATGCAGACTCGGGGTTTCAATGAGGGGAGTCCCTCGAACCTCTTGGGGACCCGGAGGACCAGGGACCAAAGGCAGTGCTGCCTGGAGAATGGGGTACTGGATCAACTGTGGGATGTGATGCTGATCCTCTTCTGCGTAAGCTCGGGCAAGTCAAACCTCCTTCTCTGCCTGTTTCCCAGTCTGCAAGGTCTCTGAAGCCCCCTGTTCCTCTGAGTACGGCTTTGGTGAGGAGTGCCACAACCCAGTACCCACAATCAAAGCAGGAAACACCCAGGGTCAGGGTAGCCTGATGTACTGCAGGGGCTGGCACTATCTGAGGGGGTACCTTGGGGTCTGGGAGGGGTCCTGCAGAGTACAGGGGGTTGAGGAGGAGCCTGAGGGGAACTTAGAGGAATCTGAGGGGATCCTAAGTGAGTCTGTGGGGTTCTCAAGGTGTATTGGTATGCTTGGGACTGTCAAAGGGGCATAAGGGTGTGCGGGGGCCTGTGGGGATCCTGTGGGAGTCAAGGAGGGGGTGGTGGGTGTTGTGATGCCCTGAGGTCGTTTCTGATGTGGATGTGAGGGGGAAGCAGACCCCCCCTGCCCATGCCCATGGGGAGCCCCCAAGCCCCCAGCAGGATTTATGAAGCTAATTGGTTTTTCTGCCTCATTAAGTGGAGGAGAGAGGGAGGGTGGGAAGAGCCCCGGCTGTGCCCATGCTTTCCTCAAGTCACAGCATGAGGGTGGGAGGGAGGCACTGGTGCCCAGAGCCCCTTCAGTGCCAGTCACCCGCTGATGTGGGATGTGGGACCCCCTCAGTGCAGGCCCTTCATTTCCTCCCCTGCAGCAGGAGGAAAGGGCCAGGGTGGACCAGGAGGGACTTGCTTCCATCCAGGATGGGTTTTGGGTAGGCAGTGGGGATATGACAGTATCAGTCTGGCAGGGACATGAGTGCTGGGAGCCTCACCTGGTGCCAGCAGGTCTGTCTGGCGCACAGGCAGGTGTGGGCAGGTGTCTGTGCTAGTGTGAGACAGGTGAAGCAGGGGGAGTTTGAACCCTCCAGCCCCAACAGCAACTGCTGCTGAGAAATGGGCTGGGAGTGCTCCCCTGTACAGGGGTCAGTGCTGGTGCTGGTGTCCGTGAGGCTGCTGTGACCAGCAGAGATTCTCTGCCATCATTTCATGCCAGGCTTGTGGCTATGGTGGGATCGAAGCTACCTCTCCTGGGGGCTGTGGTGCCAGGCTGTGCTGGGCTGTACTGGGCTGGCTCCCCTGCCACCCTGGATGCCCTGTGCAGAGATTTCAGCTCAGTGGAAGCTCCTCTGAGTGCTGCCTGAGCTGGCCATGGTGGGGCTGAGGCAGCTGGCAGGGAGAAGAGGAGGGAGGGGATGGTGTCTGGCATGGTGCCAGGCCAGAGGGACTGTGGGGACGCAGTGCTGGACAGGCTGTGCCGCTACACCCTTTGGTGCACGTGGCCATGGGGCCATCACCCCACCACGGGGCTGGCTGCCCGCGCGAGCCACCAGCGGCGTCACCTCCTCTGACCGTGAACTCTGGCCAGGGCTTGGTGGGTGTGGGCAGGGGCTGATCAGTGGGGATGGTCGGGCACCCCTGGCCCCCCACGCTGTGCCGTGCTGTGCCACGCCGTGCTGGGGCAATCCCCGTGCAGCGAGTGATGGGGCAGCGGGGAAGGAGCCAAGAGGCGTTGCCGTTGCTTCGAGGAAGGAATTACTTATTT
>NW_008649773.1:0-2737 GCF_000695815.1 Acanthisitta chloris
TGGGAGGGGAGCAGAGGCAGAGACCTGACAGAAGGGTGGGAGAGAAGTCTCTTAATTACAGATTGATTCTTTCTCGTGATTGAATGTAGAACATAATCAGCTCATCCTTTCTGCTGGGGCAGATGGAAGCTACAGGGACCTTTCTGTCTTCCTTGACCTGCTAGCTTGGTATGCTAATGGCCTGGGGATGCAGGGAATAGCCTGGAGAACTTGGAGAAGCACATTTAGATGAAGTCATGGATCAAGGCTGATTTTCTCCCCTGGGAGTCAGTCTGGGCCAGTAATTTAATACAGTGTTGTCTCATCATCAGATCTTTATTTGATGCTGAACTAATCCATAGCTCTTGTACAACAGAGCTGGGGCAGTGCAGCCAGGCTGCTCTGCCCCTCCAGGCCCTTGTCCTAGGTTCCTCTCCAGCTCTCTTGGAGCCTCTTTAGGCACTGGAAGAGGCTCTAAGGTCTCCCTGGAGCCTTCTCTTCTCCAGGCTTGAACCACCCCCATAGGAGAGTTGTTCCAGCCCTGTGAGCAACTCTGCAGCATCCTCTGGACTTTGTTCCAAGAGGTCCTTGTCTTTATTGTGGTAGGAGCTGGATACAGCCCTGAGGTGATGTCTCAAGTGCAGAGCAGAGGGAGAGAATCACCTCCCTTGAGCTACTGGTCACACCTTTGCTCCAGCCCTGGATAGAGCTTGGCTGGGAAGTTGGGTAGATTCCTAAATCTCATCTCCTCTAACCTCATTCAGATCCCAATGTGCATATGGATGAAGGTGAACCAAAGGCACAGAGTGGCCAAGCTCTCTAAGGGGTTTGATCTCAGGTGGAGGTTCAGGCACAGAACTGAAAGCTTCACTCTCATCCCTGAGACAGATCTCAGCGACCACAATGTGCAAACCTCACCAAGGGAAATGATTGCTGCAAAGGGGGATGTGATTTCTCTTTTTAATGCTCTTTCCAAGGAGAAGAATATTGTGTGTTTTGACATCCAAATGGAGCAATTGTTTTTTTTGCAAAATGATTTCTCTCTAGTTTTAGACCTTTTTAGTGATTTCTCCTCTCGGATCTTTAAGGAAAGAAATTGCTGAAATCTGACAAATTGATAGCCCATAATGATCTAATGGTGTGTGGTTTGTTGCTGAGAAAGGAGAGAGAAAGAACAAGAATCTAGGCTGGGATTTGAAGACAATTATTCCTGGACATGTAGATTGGCTTTTACCAGCATTAAGAACAATACTAAGCACTTCCCCAGTGTGTTTTCCTCCCCAAAGCTTGTACAAGTTGCTGCAATCCTGGGTGAAGGAGGTTAGCCAAATATTGGGAGATTTCTTCAATGGTAAAACCAAACATTAGGGAAATAAGCTTTTTTTTTATCCAATTACCAATAGATACTCAGGATCTTGGGCAGCAAAACCCCAATGAAATATTAATAGAGGCTGGAGCACTCAGCCAACCCCAAGGGAACCTTTAGCTTCCACTCAGGGGTTAATAATACATTTTGCTTAACTAAGAACAGCAGGAAAAGATAATCATCGAAGGGAAAAAAAATAATTGTAGTGACAAAAATAAGGAAAGGTTTGGCAGTTGTGAATGTTTTACTGATGTTTCTCCTGCCTGAAACTGTTCTCTCCACTCCCCCTGGTTTGGTATTTGCTTCCTGCTGGTTGCAAACTGTTCCTTTTCTGTTGCTGGATGCATTTCACAGGGAAACTGAACTGTCACCCAGCTTTGGGATTGAACTTTTTGCCCCCTTTTCCAGCTGAAGGAACTGAAAGAGAGAAGCAATTTTTACCCAACTTCACACACACAAAAAGAACATGTAAAACCAGAAAAAAAAAATCCAAACAATCCAAGCAAGCAAAAGCAGAACTCTTGGATTGTGGCCAGGACTGGAAGGGATTGGGTGTTGCAGGGATTTGTATTAGCCTGGAGATATGTGCAGGGTTGTTGGAGAGAGGATTGTGCCTGGTTGAAATGTTCTGGCTGGTCAGGCAGAGCTGCTGGGCAGGGAGAGCTCTGGTGGCTGCTCTGCTCCAGGGGTGGGATTTAGGACTCTTCATTAGCAGGCAAAATAGGCCTTTCAGGCATGGGAAAATAGACTTTTTTTCTGAGCTTTGTGAACCTGAGATTATGTTAGAATGGTTTGGCTTGAAAGTGACCTTAGAACTCATCTCATTCCACCTCCTCTACTGGTCCAGGTTGCTCCAAGCCCCATCCAATGTGGTCTTGAACACCTCCAGGGCTTATCTCATGCTGTTCAAGTGCTTTTCTACCCAGCCTTTTCTGCCCAGCCTCTTGCCAAGGTGGGATCTCACAGGATCCTGCCTCATTTCATGCAGGACTCGGCACAGCTGAAGGTTAGGGGGGTCTGAAATATTTCCAAGCAACAGAATGTGAGCTGGGGAAGCAGCTCCTAAGTGTTAGAACTATTTCAGTGCTTAATTCAGGCCAGGAAACCCAGAGAGACATTCAGAGGGAATCTTGGAGGCTCTTCATATCAATAAAGAAAGGGGAAGGCGATTGTTCTTGTTCTGAAGGACCAAAAAAAGCAAAGCTTTAGCCTTGAAATTACAAACTGAGCAAACCCAGAAAGAACAAACATCTTCCTTGGAAGAGGAAGCCTGGAGAGTGCCAGCCTTCCCATGGGCCACACACAACTGGCCATGAAATGTCACCTGGATGGCAGAACTGCTCCAGACTAATAGTGCCATGGAGCAAAAGAGCGATAGAAAAATCCTTCCCC
>NW_008649773.1:2789-8174 GCF_000695815.1 Acanthisitta chloris
CCAGCCCTCAGAGCAGGGGATGTGTGTCAAGGCAGTGATGTTTGTGTGCTCTGATCCCCGAGCTGCTCTGCCTGGTATGTGATGTTGGGTTTGTCTCAGCTGTGACAATCCTATCTGATCATTAATAATACAATAATGAAATAGCGACTGGAGAGACACTTGGATAATCATCTGAGCAAAGGCTCATTAGTGCTGCAGAACAATCACTGCCATGTAATAACAGATCCCAGGAAATTTCAATTAAAGCTGGAACTCTGTTGCAATTTCATTTCATTTCCAGCCAGACAGAGATGGGGTAATTGCAATCAGCCAAGGCAGCACAAGCTCCTCAAACTCAGCCTTTCCCAAGGGGCTGGAGGTGGAGGGCTGGCTGGAATCTGGGTTTATTCCTGCACTTCACTTCAATTCCACCTTCATAGGATGAACAGAAGTGGATGTTGCTCCCTGCAACATCATACCATGTTCTAGTGCTGTGCTGATCTAAGCTGGAGGAGAATCATAGGAACACAGACTGGTTTGGGTTGGAGGGACCTTAAAGCTCATCTCATTCCACCCTCTGCCATGGGCAGGGACACCTTCCACTAGCCCAGGTTGCTCCAAACCCTATCTAACGTGGCCTGGAACACTTCCAGGGATGGGGAGTCAACAATCTCTCTGTTGGATTAAGGAAAGCTCTCCCAATACTCTGATGCTCTCTAGAGATGCTCCGGGTGGAAGAGCACACAGGGGTAGGGCTACACATCCACTGTGTAGGGCTGGAGTCAGGGAGTGGAGGCAAGTGGAAAACTTTTGGTGAAAAATAAGCTTTTGCTGCATGCTGAAGGGCAGAATTTGCCCCCAAACATAGTTTAGCATTTTATGCTTGGGGAGGGAATGCATTTTGTGCTTTGTCCCTTGATTCTTCCCACTGTCCTGGACCATGGATTGCATAAAGGTTCCCTGTGCTTGCTCCATCACAGAGCTGCTCTTTCCTTTGTCCTCATACCACTCTGCAGGGGGGATGTCACCCTGCCCTGCAGCCCAACTGGCTCTTTGTGCTTTGCCCTTGAGCAGGAGAGCTGTGTGTCCTCACTGAGAGAAACCACAGGTCCCAAACCCTTTTGGCCACCCAGCCCTGTGCTGTTTTGCATGGATATTGCCTGGCAAATCTCCAAGATGAGTAATTGCATCTTGTCATCTCATTAAAGCTTTGTCTTTGCTTTCAGGTGGATGTTGTGTTCTTCCTTCCTTCCATGGCCTGACACCTCTTATCTCATCTCTGCTGTCCTGACCAGCTGCCTCTCTCCACCCTGGGAGATGGAGACACCCGGTGAGCTGGGTGAGTGGATATGTTCATATATTGCCTGAAGAGTGGGTTTAGTGGTGAGGAACACAGTGGTTGTCCATGAGCAGCAGTTGGACAGGAGCTGGAGAGCTGAATGCAGCTGTGATGATGGAAATGGATGCACAGGTTTCTTTCCATGACAACCAATGACTCTCACCAGCCACATTTGCCTTCAGGAGTGGATTCTCTTCAGCACTGTCACCTCTCCAGCAGTTTTTCTGCCTCCAGCCCAGGTCTCCATGCCACAGAACTGTTGTTTTCACAGCTCCTTGTCTCCACAGAGCACACTGTGCCCTGGGGCTGCTGTGTCACTCAGTGTTCTGGAAGAAGAGCAGGAAAGCAACACTGAGTGTCGGACCCAGGGATGAGACCATGAGTCACTGTTGAGTTGGTAGCAGGAGGAGATGCACAGCAACCTTGGGGAGGAGGAGGAGAAGTCTCAGAAGTCATAAATCTCTAGTTTTATTTGCAGAGCTGATAGTTTTATGCAAGCCAAACGTGCTCTCTTGCTACAGGTCTACTTAGCAGTCACCTGTGGAGGCAGCTCCAGGGAACATGTGGAATTCAAAGTGGCTTTTGTTTTAATGGTTTATCTAAAGCACTTTTTCTTTTCAACTTGCCTTTTCCTGTAAGCTCACAGATCTCCTAGTGGTGCAGAACACCAGGTCAGTATGCAGGCAGCAATATTGAGCTTTGATCTTCTACACTTTGGCTTTTAGCTGGAGATGCAGCAAATTAAGTCTCTTGGCATCATTGCTCCCTGTTCTCCATAATCCATAGCATAATTGTTTACTTGTTCAGTTCTTTGGGATTTACTGGCATCACTGTGAGATGAACAAGGGGCTTGATGGACCCACAGCCTGACCCAATCCCAACTGTTCTCATGTTGTTATGGCAGGGTCAGCTAAAGGAAAGGCATTGCTCAGGGTTCTCCTGCACATCCATGGGTGAGATGGAGCTGGATCCCAGATCTCCTGGTCCTCAAAAGGCTAAGAGACAGCTCCAGGGAGCACTCAGAGTGGTGTTTGTAGTGCCTGTTGTAGAGGAATGTTTCCATAAAGGTGAGCAGCGCACACACTGAATTCTTGCTTTGTGCTCAAGAGGAAACACATTTCTTTGTCCTTCAACTTCAACCCTTGCCAAGGTCCCTTGGGGCGAATTCCTTCCCAACCACAACTCTCCCCATGAGCTGCACCCTCATAACCCAGAGGGAAATCACATTCCACTGCTGAATTATTCACTTCTGAGGCTCTGGACTCTTCCCAGCTGTTTCCACCCATATTCCATCCAACCTGTAGCTTTGCACCTTCATTCTCCCAACTGTTGGCCTGGGCTGGTTGCAGAGCTCTCAGTGGGTGCAGAAGCCACGATGCCTTCTTTCCATCAGCCCTGCCAAGGTGCTGAGAGGCTCTGGCTTGCTCCCACCCAGTGCTGGCTGGAGAGGTGTGAGGCAACAAGAGGAGACAGGAATGTGTGATAATTGGGAAGGAAACATACTTCAGGGAAAGGAGGGAACAGGCTGTGTTGGATGGATGAAAGAGCATTCCAGAAAGTGCTGGCAAGGAGGGAAGGGGTTTCTGGCAGAGCAGATTCAGTGGGGCAGTGAGTGGGTGCCAGGGATGTGGGGAATGAGAGCAGAACTCTGCCCCAGCTCCCCTTGGCACAGCAGGAGATGCAGAGCTGCTTTCCCCACTCTTTATGCCATACCTCTCCACTCCCCATGGCAGGTGAAGTGTCAGTTCAGCTTGGCTGCTGAATCCTATCTCCCCCTGACAGGTTTCTCCTCTTGTGTTTTGGCAGTGCTTGCAGTGCTTGTCATGTCAATAAAGTCTTCTCCTAATTTGAATTTATATGAGCATTTGTGCAGGTTTAGCCACGTGTAAGAGCATCTGCATATGAGATATATTTATGTCAAGAGGGATGTGTGAGTGTTTACCAATAGCCAGGAGTTATAAACACCTTGGTACACTCATGCCCTGCACCAATCTTGTTTTTGTTCGTCCTCCTATTGACTCTTAGAGCACCTGGGACAGAATGTTGCATGCTCTGAGTTTTAGATGTGACAGTAGTTGCTTAGCACGTCTAGAAATCAAATCTGAAATTCTCCAATGGCTATAAAAGTCAATGAGTTATACAACTTGATTGCAATGGGATTCTCCTGCCATAGCTGAGGATGCTGCTGGAGCATCTCTGCTCCTGCATGTCCCAAATGGAGATGTCTGAGCTCTGAAGAAGTGGCTGGTTAAGCAGCACTGAGGGCAGAGGAGGCTGAGCAAGTGATATTGGTGAGTGCTGGATCAGCCTCTTTAGCTTTGGCAAATGGATCTGCACAGGGAATTGTGACATTCCCTGCTAGAGCCACCCCACAGACACACCTTGCTGGGATAGGGATTTAGAACAGAGAATCAGAGAATTTTAGGGGTTGGAATGGAGCGGGGAGATCCCCCAGCCCCAACCCCTGCCCTGGGCAGGGACACCTCCCACCAGAGCAGGTTGCTCAAGGCTCATCCAACCTGGCTGTGAACACTGCCAGGGTTGGGGCAGCCACAGCCTCCCTGGGCAACCTGGGACAGTGTCTCCCCACCCTCACAGGGAAAACTTCTTCCTAATATCTAGCCTAAATTTCCCCTCCTTCAGTTTGAACCCATTGCCTCTTGTCCTGTCCCTGCAGCTCCTAACACAGAGAAGGAGCTGAGGCTGTTCTCACCCTGTTGTGGCCAAGGCTGTTTGCTCCTGCAGCCTCCTGAGTGCTGAAGGCTTTGCAGTGTGTGGTCTGGCTCTGGCTCCAGCCCCATCTCAGCCTTTTGTCTTGCTTTCTGATATTTGTCTCATCCTCAGTTGTTTCTTTAATTAGCTGCAGAGTTTTCTTCTCTCTCTTTGATCTCACTGTGGTCTGCTGAGACCATCAATAAGCTTAATGGAGAAAATGTGCTTTTTTTGGCTTTGAGATTTTTCCTTCCTTTCTTTGAATCTATACTTTTTAAAGGGGGGATGGGAGAGAACTAAAGGAGAGAAGGAAAATTATCATCATTTTACCTGTCTTACCTGCCACTTCCTTATTGAGCTCCTGAGAATAAGGATGAGGTGATGTTTCTCCATCTGTGCCTTCACCTCCCTATATTTCTTGGTCTCAGGCTCATCAGAGGCTAATGGCAGATCCCAAATGGGTCTTTGCTTTGCTCAGCAATCAGCTTTGTTTCCTAATCTAAACATTTACTCAGGTTTAGATTAGATGTTAGAAGGAAATTCTTTACTCAGAGGGTAGTGAAGCACTGCACAGGTTGCCCAGAGAAGCTGTGGCTGCTCCATCCCTGGAAGTGTCCCAGGTCAGGTTGGATGGAGCTCTGACCAACCTGGGCTAGTGGAAAGTGTCCCTGCCCCATGACACAGAGGTGGAACTGGATGATCTTTAAGGCTCCTTCCAACCCAAGCCATCCAATGATTCCATAATCAACCTGAAAACACACATCCCATGTGGAAATAGGTCACATCCAGCTTTGCTTCTAGAACACAGGAATGCACTGAGTCAGTGGGATTTACACCAGGGATAGATCTGTCTCAACCATATGTCCCAGAGCTAACTTGCTTCCTCCCACCTTTGAGACTGCTAATGAAGCAATATCCCCTGCAGAGAGAGCAGCATGTTAAAATAGGCTTGTTGCCTCCCCAGGGAATGGGTGTTAGCAGCAGAACAGAAGGAGGGAGAAAGATAATGGAGATCAATGTGCGTCAGGACCTCATCTGTGCTAGGAAAACCCATAGGAGTTTGTCAGGGCCATGAAATTTGAGGGCCAGAACATATTCAAGCAAGTTTTCAAAGGATTTCTTGGGTTGTGTTTTGTAGCTTCCAAGTTTGCTCTGACACATCCTAATTCACAGTCCAGAAAGTTAATTGAATCCTGGGCTGCATCCACAGGAGTGTGGGCAGCAGGTCAAGGAGGTGATTTTCTCCCTCTGCTCTGGTGGGACCTACCTGGAGTATGGCACACAGTTCTGGTGTCCCCAACATGAGAAGGACATGGAACTGTTGGAGCAAGGCCAGAGGACGACACAGAGCTGCG
>NW_008649773.1:8394-10903 GCF_000695815.1 Acanthisitta chloris
GTTTTCCCTGTTCGGGTGGTGAGACACTGTCCCAGGTTGCCCAGGGAGGCTGTGGCTGCCCCAACCCTGGCAGAGTTCATTCCAGGTTGAATAAATCCTTGAGCAACCTGCTCTGGTGGGAGGTGTCCCTGCCCAGGGCAGGGGGTTGGGGCTGAATGATCTCTCAGCTCCATTCCAACCCCTAAATTGATTCTAATGATTCTATGATTCTAATTCCTTTCTATTAAGCACTTGGATAACTTGGGAATCTCCCTGCCCTTGGCTCCCAGAGCATCCCACTGCCTGAAGGCCATGAGCCTGCTGGGGACAGGAGGAGAGCAGATCAGTCTTTAGGCTGACACTGGTTTAGGGAGCAGAGTGAGGGGTAATGAGGGGTAAGGAAGTTGTTTCTCCAAGGCAGCACCATGTCTGGTAAGTCTAGCTTGTTAACTCTACATCATCCCATCCTAATTATTATAATTAGGCATTTGATGAGGATCTGTTGACATAATGTTCCTCAAGGGAGAGCAGTGAGAGGGTTTGCCCAAGCCATGGAGCTACAAAGTGATCTACAAACACAACATTGTCTATACCAAGGGTGAAGCATCACTGTTTGCTTGGTACCCTTGACATCAGTGCCTGGTTCCAGCTGGGGATTATTGCAGCATCTCCTCAGCCTCCAAGCCAAAGCTGCCTGGAAACATTAGTGCTGAGGGTGAAGGAGAGGTTTGTATCCTCACCCAGAGCATCAGCACTGAAATTATTGCTCATGTGTGTTGCAGCCTCTGTGATTTTGGAGTTGTACTATGTCTCCAATGAACATTGGAACTTTTAGCTCCTGATGTAATTCAGTCACAAAAAAAAAAAGGAACCAACAGGGAGGTGGGAAAAAAAAAAGACACAAATCCTTAAATTCCATATAAAAATAGATAAAAGCAACTGGCTTAAAGGATTTGCTTGAGCCTTATTTAAGAACTCTTTTTTTTTTTTTTTTTTAAAGGAGAAGAAAATGAATTTAGCACACACAAACTCTTTTCCTTTCCTCATCAAAGGGGCCCAAATTTTAGCTCAGATCCACATCAGAGCAAGATCCAAGAGGTCACAGAGGGGAAATACTGTGAATAGGAGAGGTGGGAAGGAAGGGCAGCTCACAATGTCCCCAGCAGCCTCTAATCATGCTTCCTTCTGCTTCCAAGCCAGCAAACAGAAGGAAACACTTGAAATAATACATCCATTAAGATACCTTCAGTGCCTGTCAGATTCACTCTAAGAGGATTGTGCTTATTACATACTGCTAAGGTTTTTATACTCATCAAATTCCTTCAGAGCAGGCAAAATTGAAAGAGGGAGGAAGAAAACATGGCTCTGTCCTGCCCTGAAATGGGGCTGGGACAACAGGGAAAAGCAAGTGCAGGAAGAAATTCAGGAGGAATTTCTTCATGGAAAAGGGTTATCAGGCATTGGATCTGCCCAGGGAAGTGGTGGAGTCACCAACCCTGGAGGTGTTCAAGGAACAACTGGATATGGCACTCAGTGCTCTGGTCTAGTTGACAAGGTGGTGATGGTGGCACAGGTTGGACTTGATCCTCTGGTAGGATCTAAATGATCCTGTGATTGTCTGATCTAGTCAGAAAAACTACCAGATTTTTGTAGTGCATGTCTCGAATGTGTGAGTTAAAGGCTGTAGAAGTCAGGACCAGCCCAGCCCAAGCAGGGCAAGTGCATGCAAAGAATGCACTCACACCCTGCTAAGGGTTTTATATTCATCAGATTCCTTCAGAGGCAGCAAAATCCAAAGAGGGAGGAAGAAAACACAGCTCTAGCCTGCCCTGGAATGGGGCTGGGCCAGCAGTTAAACTCTGCCCTGTGCTAACCTTCAGAAAAGGTGTGAACAACTTGGGCTCTGCCTCTTTTAAGTAGTTTCTACCTGGTTTGGGTTTCACCAAGAGGTGAAAGGCTGTAATTCTAGGAGGAGAATATGACAATGTCAGGGATGTTTGGGGGGTGTTGGAGGCTCACTGAGCCCCTCAGGGTTTGCAGCCATCCAGGGCAGTGATGCCTGAGCTGTGTCAGGGGAGGGTTAGGGTGGATATTAGGCCAAAGTTCTTCCCCAAGAGGTGTTTAGGCACTGAACAGCTCCCCAGGGCACTGATCATGGTCCCAAGGCTGACAGAGCTCCAGGAGTGTTTGGACAATGCTCTCAGGCACAGGGTGGATTGTTGGAGATGTCCTGTGCAGGGTGAGTTGGACTCGATCCTTCTGGGTCCCTTCCAGCTCAGGATATTCTGTGATTCTCTGGTAGCTGAGTTGTCCATATCACAGGTGAGGCAGATGTTCTCCCTGACATCCTGAGATGCTTCAAAGAGAGATTGTATGTTTGGATTGTTGTGAGCATAATGGTGCACATCAAAACCCTGAGCATGCACTGGCAAGATGAAAAGCTCTGAAGATGAGCAGCATTGTAAAAAGGGGCTAAACATTTCTGCTGGAGATCAATGAAAATGCCTTTTTGTGTATGATTAACTCTCTT
>NW_008649773.1:10921-22872 GCF_000695815.1 Acanthisitta chloris
ACCTCTGTCACTTTGGACAGAGACAGAATCCACCTCTCCCTTCCTCTTGCTTTCATTTCATTCTAAATGTGTCGACAGCTGAGTGTTCTCAGCCTCCATGGGCAGGAGCTTTAGTTAACAGAATGCCTTTTCCTCCTCTCCATTTTTCATCTCATCTTTCAAAGTCCTAATTACCTAATATTAATGTTCTCATCATCCCAACGTTCCCAGGAAGACAGTGAGTTTTTGTCCACAGAGACAAAGATCTCTGCAATGAATATTAGACTTGTCCAGGATTGATTTCAGCCTCAGAGTTGCCCTCAGCCAGAGGGACCAATCTGTTTCAAAATAGCTGATGCTAATTACCCAAAGAGCCATTATTCAGCTGTAGGATTGAGTGAAATTGTCCTTCAGACGTCACAGACACCTACAGATCCTTTCAGGCTTTATTGTTTTTATGTCTCTTCAAAACATGTCGTGGTTTAACCCCAGGCAGAAGCTCAGCCCCACACTGGGGTGGGGGAGAGAGTTGGAGGAGGAGAAGTGAGAAAACCCGTGGGTTGAGATAAAGACAGTTTAATAGGTAAAGCAAAAGCTATGCAAGCACAGCAAAACAGGGAATTCATTCCCCACTTCCCACTGTCAGGTGTGGAGCCATCCCCAGGAAAGCAGAGCTCCAAACATCTCCTGTTCCTCCTTCATCCTCAGCTCTGTCTGCTCAGAGAAAATGAACTATTCCAGCCAAAAAACAGCACAAAACATTGAGGTGTTTTATATCCATTCAGGAAGGGAATGAAGAAAGTCCTTGAGAAGTGAGATAGGCAGGAGTGGGATCTAACTTTCATGCAATGAGGAATTTTCCTCATCCCTGGGAGTGTTCCAGGCCAGGTTGGAAGGGGCTTGGAGCAACCTGGGCTGGGGAAAGGTGTCCCTGCCCATGGCAGGGGGTGGAATGGGATGAGCTTTATGGTCCTTCCAACCCAAACCATTCTGGGATTCTAGGAAAACAGGCACCAGTCTTGTTTCCACCTTCAGAGCCCTAAGGAGAGGTGGTGGCCAAATTTGGAGGTGGATGCCAAGAATCAAACAAACAAGGCTATGGGCTGGGAAGCTTTGCAAGGGAGTGCCCATGGCAGGGGGGGTTGGGACTAGATGATCTATAAGGTCCATTCCAACACTTAAAATTCTATGATTCTATGCAGGATGTGGTTTCCTTTCTGGTACAGACAGTTCCTAACCACAGAGCCTTAACTGGAGCTCTTCATTTGAACTGCTCTGCACTCCAAGGGGAAAACTGGATGTGATCTGAGCTGACACAGGGAAATAAGCTGGGAGGGGGCAGAGGGGAAAAAAAAAAAAAGAATAGAAAAAGCTGACTCCTGGCTAAATTCAACTCCAAATAGCTGTTTCATAGCTCCCTAATTTGCTGCTGTCTCTCCATATGGTGCTGTGCCCACACACTCTGTGTGTGCTGCGTGTGACGTGGTGCTGGGGAATGTGCAGCACGACAGCAGCAGGTATGAGCTCCAGGGCCACACAGACCTGTCTGCCTTGGCTGCTGCAGGATCTGCTGCTGCCCTGCCTGGGGAATATCTCCCTTGGCTACAGGGAACCTGTTTGGTCTCCGTGTTCATGTGACAAAGCCTCTCCTGTTTGGGTTTGATTCATCAGAAGCCAAGCACTTCCTATGAAACTTCATTGCCACTCATAGAAATACAGAGAGGGGGAAAAAAAATAATCCTCTTTTTCATGTTTTTCGTCTGTTCTTTTCTCTGTGTTGCTGAACAAGTGTTTTACTGCAGGAAAATACCTTTGATGAAACACATATCAACTTCCACAGTATGTGAAGGGGTTGGAATGGACCTTAGAGATCATCTAGGCTCAACCCCCACATGTTCCTTCTTGCACATCATCTCTCCTCTCTGATTCTATGATGATTCTCCCTCACCCTCAAGGTCATGCCATGACCAAAGTCAGTGGAGTGATGCAGGATTAAAGCCAAGGGGAGGAAAGTCAGGGGTTTAGCCTGGAGAGGTGTGTGTAGCTGCTCACATGCTTTATTTTAGGCTTGGCTGGTGTAAGTGCTCCCCAACATGCATCACTGTCCCTCCCCTGAACTCCAGTAGCACTGTTCATCCTGCTGCTTTGGCTCATTTTCCACTCCTGGGATATTTCTAGGCTGCTGGGAAGGCTCCACACTCACCATTTCTTTGCTCCTGACAACCTTTGCTGTTTGCCAAATGCTGCTGTCAGGATCCTGTGCTGATCATGTGCTGCAGCCCAATATCCATCTCCTGCCATTCCCCAGCACAGCAGGGTCAATAATTACAGCCCTTTATTCTTAGCCCTGACATAGGCCAATAGTGGAAGTAATTGGAGGCTCCCACAGACCACATGGAAGTCTGCTGGTTCCATTCATTCCCTTCATGTGTCACCAAGGCAGGTACAGAAAGAGCCTAATTAAGCTCAGAGCTTCAAAAAAAGGAAGGAGCTGGTTTTTATCAGGAATTCACCACCAGCAGAATATGTCTGAGAGGTTTGGAGGGGAGAGAGGAGCAGGGAGAGGTGAGAACTGCTGGACAGTTGGAATTGGCTTGCTAAGGATAGGAGGGCAAGAAGTTGAAACCAAGTCCCTTATGCCTGAAATCCCCACCAAGGTGCCAGTGCTGATGTTGGGTTTGCAGCAAAGTGTGTGCCCACTGGGATGAAATGAGGCCCAGGAGATGGGAGAGCTCCCAGGTGCTGTTTTCCCTGGTGCTGGGCTGGTTGCAGGTTCAGCTCCCTGCCTGGCATCCCTGCCTAGAGATGATGATGCTCATGCCCCCAACTACTTTAAACCTCACAATAAAATGATGGGAATTTGCATTCTGTCATGCACAGCTCATCACATCTCAGGCCCTCACAGCATTCTGCAGATCCACTTCATTTTACAGACCCCCTTTCCTCTCTTCCCATTTTTGTCCAGCCCCAAAAGTGTCCCTTTCCAGGACTAATTTTTGTGGTGTTGCATGAGAGGATTTAGGAAAGACAGAGCAGAACTGGGAGGAAAATCTGGGAGTGTCTAGACTTCCTGCTTAGAGTACTGACAGATGGAGCTTTGTCTTGCTCTTGGGATCTCTGTGTCTCCAACCAGCACTGGAAATGCCCCAGCCTGATATTTAGGGACATAGTTTTACCTTAGTATCTAATCTTAAGTGCAATATGAACTTGGAAAAGGATGCTGTTTTGTCTGAAATGACCTTTTTAGGGGACTATTTCTGTCTCCCTTTTATTCCTCCTCACCTCTTCATCCCCAGTACTAGAATTGCCTCTCTACCTATCAATCCTCCCATGGCTAAGCCACTGTAAGACCCAAACCTTCCCAAAGACATGTAGCAATGCAAAGAGCTGCAGCTTTTTTGATCCAAGAGCAGTAACATCATTAGAGAGAGAGAATTTATTGCAGCACCACGAGCTGCTCAGCACTGTGGATATGCTGGAGTTGCTCTCCTAGATCCTGGGGGAGTTGCTGCTCCTGCCTCTGTGAGCTCAGAGCTGTGTGTTGCAGTAGCAGCATCTCTCTGAACAGCCTGGTCACCACGGGGGAGAACCAGGGGATGCTTTCATTTGAGTCCTTAATTAATGAGCCCATGCAGAGCAGCAGCAAGTTCCAGTGTCCTCCCCAGCATTTTGTCTGAGTTTGTCAAGTCCCAGGAAGCTCTGCTGAAATCCAGACATTCCTTGTGGCTTCTTCTCCTTTAACAGAGAGGTTTTCAGGACAGAGTTGCTACAGATGTTTAGTTAGCACAGAGATTCTCCTTGTGGCTCTGCTGAGAGCTGAGCAGGATGATGTTCTGCTCCTGGTGGAAGGTGTCCCTGCCCATGGTGGGATGAGATGATCCTTGATGTTCCTTCCAAGCCAGGCCATTCCATGCCAGGAACCAGGAGGGGATAGATGGATGTTTGTGTTTTCCAGAGGAGCTGATGTGGTTTGGTGATGACGTTAGCACTAGTCAAGTGTAACCTCTGGGCAGATAAACCCTTGCTCAAGCAGCTGTCTGGGAGAAAAAAGCAACCACTGAGGTGTTGCTAAATGCTTTTATTCCCTTCCCCTTAGTTGATTGAAGATTCTTGTCAACTGTAAGAATGAGGAATGGGGAAAAAAAAAGTTTAATTTGCACTAAAATATAGTTCAGTATCTGGGTCCCTGTGTATCTTCCAGCACAGATGTTCCTCTGTTGTTCTCCCTCTCTTGAATAAGTTTCTGAATTAAATTGGGAATTGGGTGATTCACAGCATTTAGAGCCTATTTTAGGAGGAAATGAGCAGGACTTTCCAGGGCTGTGTGGGCTGAATTCACACCTTTGTGTCGCTGCTTCCTTCTGTCCTTTTTAGTCTCTGCTGTGCCTCACTTAGAGCCTTGGAGTGGCTGCTGTCAATCATCCCAATCCCTCTCCAGGACTCAGAATTCCCACTCAGCCACACACACACACACCCTCAGTGATGCTTTGCCTGCTGAATGCTAAAGTTTTGCTGTACTTTTGCAGCATTTAGCCCCATGATGGTGTTTTCTTGCTCTGTGAATCTCACTGTGCACTGAGAGTTGTCAACCAGGGGCAGAGAGGGAGAAAACACTTTACCTGCATAGGGAAGCAGGAAAAGAGGTGAATTTAGGTGAGCTGGTTTGCTCCATACACTCCCTGTTTTGTACCCCAAGGAGGATTAATTCACTAGAGTCTTCTCTGACTTGTTTCCCAAGGGGAGAAGCTAAAACATGAAGTCTAGGACTTCACAGATGCTCTTGTTTCTAGCCACACTCAGCCCAAATGTGTTGGCCAGTGTCCCTTGGGTTTTGGCTTGATCCCAAAGTACTCAAGCCACATCTCCAGACCTCCCTTCCAAAAAAATCTGTGAGGCTAGAAATGATTGTGTGTTATCTCTGCAAGGGTTAAAGCAGGAGGTTGTGTAACTGAGGGACACACAGGCCAGGACACATCTCTTAACACCTCCAGCCCTACCTTTGCATTTGAGTGTTCAGGTTGAGGGCAACAGAGGATTTTTTTCCCTCAGAGTTTGTGCTATGGCTAAAGCCCCTGAGGAATGTTTGCTGGCAGTGTGACACCTCCCAGCCAGGCATGGTGTTCACAGCTGCCAGCTGAACTCTTGGTGGCCACAGATGGGCTCAGAGACAAGAAATGTCACCAAGCACAGACCTTTCCCTTCTCCCCCCTCAGGGGGCTGAATTCAAAGCCCTGTTGTTGCAAGCTGTGAGGTAGCAGCAGGGCTCTGCTGAGCCAGGCTGTTCTGAGCCAGGGCAGGGACTGTGCTGCTGAGCTGACTTTAGCTTTGCCCTTTTCACGTTGCATTTAGCTCAGCAGCTTCATATTTTTTGTCCCTTTCTGAGTGGCTTGTCTGAGACACCTTTGTCACATCCTTCCTCTGGAGTCTCTAGGGGAATGTGTAGCTACACATCATGTACCATGGCAGGGAACTGCCAGGAGGAGTGGAGGGAAAAGCTCAGAAATGGAAGAAAAAAAAAAAAAAAAAAAAAAAAAAAAAAAAAAAAGGGAATCCCCAGCCACAGTTATTTAGTTGTAGAGGCTGAGCCAAGTTGGTTTCTTCCTATTATATTGAAGGACATCAAAGCAATTTGGCCACATGGATCAAATTCAGGAGGAATTTCTTCATGGAAAAGTTGGACAGGGATTGGAATGTTCTGCCCAGGGAGGTGGTGGAATCACCATCCCTGGAGGTGTTAAGGAACCAACTGGACGTGGCACTCAGTGCTCTGGTCTAGTTGCCAAGGTGGTGGTGGATCTCAAGTTGGACTTGATGGTCTTGAAGGTCTTTCCCAGCCTAAATGATTCTGTAATCTAGCCAGAAAATCAGATTTTGTAGGGCATGTCTTGCATGTGTGGGTTAAAGGCTGTGGAAGTTAAGACCAGCCCAAGCAAAGCAAGTGCATGCAAACAACTCCTGAGAGGAGGAAGGGTAGATGTGTTCCTAACTCCTTGAATGTTCCAAGCAAAATGAGTTGGAAAACCCAAGACAGGCTGGATTCCCTCCTGTAACCAGCACTATTCATTCTGCAGATGACTTTTTGTAGGCCTCAGCCCATGTGGTCTCATTTCAGCTAAAAAAAGGCCTTACCAGATGGGTTCATGCATACATTTAGCTCAGACATGAGAAGATTTTTCTGAGCAGATTCAAAAAAAAACCCAACTGTTTTTAGGTGGAACTTTCTCAGCTTTCAGAACTGAACCGGTTTCCTTCAGTGTTGATATTTTTGTTTAATCAGGTGAGAAATGACAATGTAAATCACCTCCCAAAGAACCATCAGAGACTCTTATTCTAAACTTGCCAAGCCACCTCAGCATTGTCAATATTCTTTTCTACCAAAATTAGCCCAATTTCACCACAGATTTATGCTTGAATGAATGACATTTTCAAGCTGAAAACAGTCCCAGTCAGGTCCTCATTCATTTGGTTCTAAATGAATTCTTAGTGGCAGTTTCACCTACTTTGCTGCCTGTGAATACTCTGTGATTGCAACTCTGAAATGTGTGTATTGGCAACAGGATATTCAAAGAGTTTCTACTGAGAAATCTTGGCCTAAAGCTTGTCAGTTAGGAAGAGTATTTGGAGCAGCTTTGATTCTTGTCAATGGTTCATTTCAGGTTTTAAATCCCTGATTGGATAAGCATAAATCTCAATGTTAGATTTCCTGCAGAAATGTTAATGATATGAAGCTCAAAGTTTGTTTTCCACTGATGTATCTGCTTAAAACAGTGTCAAACACACTTTTTTTTTTTCCCAGGCAATTCATTTACTCTGAGTCTTAAAAAAAGCACCAAACATTAAGAGCCTCTGAACACTTCTTTAGAGCTTTTAGCCCTTTGCTTTCACTGCCTTCATTTGTTTGTTGCTTAGACCTGTGTGGAGAACTCAAAGGCTTTTTAGCACCATTTCTCTGCCAGTGTACACACAGTTCAGAGCATAAAAGGAGCCTAATCTGAGGAGCCTGTTGTGACATGCTAATAAATACACTGGGGAAATCAGATTTAGCTTAGATATTTGGGAGAAATTCCTCCCTGTGAGGGTGCTGAGGCACTGCCACAGGTTGCCCAGAGAAGGGCTATTTTTCCCTCTGTCACTGTCATCACCATCTGATTGATATCTGCTTTGGTCTGGGACTTGCCCAGGAAAACCCAGAGCTGCAGTTTGAGGGCACACAGGGAGGTCATTCCCTTCCATCCACAAGCTGCTCTGGACAGGGACAAATCCCTCTGCAATGAGAGTGAGTCTTTGGGTCAGTTCTTCTGTGCTTTGTGCTTGCTATAGAGCTCAAGACATGAATTTGGATCCCCTTTAAACCTTTCATTCTAAAGAGCTGGAGATGCACATTCAGCCCCTGTGAACACTTCCCTTTTTTTTTTTGGGACAGCCCTAAATTCTCTGCATCTCCATCTCTACATTCATCTCCAATCAGACTCATGATTGCCACTGCCTAATTGTGCTGCAAGTGCAGAGAATATTTCCTTTTATCAGTTGGAAATGAATCCTCTTCTAATATAATTGGATTCCTGTATTAGGATAAGTAAAACCAGGAGGCTCCAGCTGACCTGCTCTGTGCCATTTATTACCTTACATGCCTCTATCATGTCACCTTTTATTCATCTCCTCCCCAAACTAATCTAGGCTTAATATTTTTAATCTCCTCTAATAGAGAAGCCTTTACAATCTTCACATCAGTCACATCCTCATACCAGCAGGAGAGCTCTGATGGCCTGAGCAAGCTGTTAACTTTGGAAACTGTGGCAAGCAGCTAATGAATATTATAGAGCAATCTGATCATAGAATCATAGAATCAACTGGGTTGGAAGAGACCTCAAAGATTGTCGGGTCCAATCCCATCGTGGTCACCAGACCATGGCACTAAGTGCTACATCCAGGCTCAGCTTGAAAACCTCCAGGGATGGGGAATCCACCACCTCCCTGGGCAGCACATTCCAATGCCTGAGCACTCTCTCTGGAAAAAATCTCTTCCTAATATCCAACCTAACCCTCCCCTGGCAGAGCTTGAGTCTGTGCCCTCTTGTCCTGCTGCTGGTTGCCTGGGAGAAGAGACCAACCCCCACCTGACTCCAACCTCCTGTCAGGGAGTTGCAGAGGGGGAGAAGGTCTCCCCTGAGCCTCCTCTTCTCCAGGCTGAACACCCCCAGCTCCCTCAGCCTCTCCTCATGACACTTGTGCTCCAGTCCCTTCCCCAGCCTCGTTGCTCTTCTCTGGACCTGCTCCAGCCCCTCAATGTCCCTCCTGAGCTGAGGGGCCCAGAACTGAGCACAGGATTCAAGGTGTGGCCTCACCAGCACCGAGTCCAGGGGCAGAATCACCTCCTGGTCCTGCTGACCACACTGTTCCTGACCCAGCCCAGGATGCCATTGGCCTCCTTGGCCCCCTGAGCACACTGCTGGCTCCTGTTCAGCTTTCCCTCTCTCCACACTCCCAGGTCCCTTTCTCCTGGTGCTCTCCAGCCACTCTGTCCCAGCCTGGAGCACTGCATGGCATTGTTATGACTGATGAGTGATTTCAGCTTCCTGGCTGACTCTGGGGATGGAGCTGGTTTTTCTGCTACTCTTACTCCAATACACTACATCTTATTAATAAGCATCTCCTGGCCTGAAGTCAGTGATGCATTGCATTCCCTGACATCAGGGAAGATTTGAGAGTGACCTCTGGCCATGGATCAGTGAGTGATCAGACTTCTAGGTGCTCATGTATTGGAAAGAAATGCCTATATAGAACTTTGCTCCAGTGCTTTCCAAGGATAAGACACAGCCCAGAGTATTCCCATAGCATAGCCTAAAGGTTAAGCTTCACCTATCCCCAAACATCTCTACCTTTGGTGGATGCCTTGCTCTTATTTCCAACTCATCAATCCAATTAGCCTTTCTCTTGCCCTTTCTTCTGCCTTTCCACATCCATAAAGCCTTAATGATCCCAGCAAATGCAGAGATTTATGGAACTAATTTGTGCCTGGGTGTTTTTGGCTGGGATGTTCTTGTCACACTACCTCCAAACAGCATTCCCAGTGCTCCCTGGTCTCTTGTGCTGCTCCCAGGGTGTCCTTTCAGCTTAGACTGAAACATCCTGTCCTTGGTTGGATGAAGCCACTGCAGGAAGTCATTCCAAATTTCACCATTCCCATTGAAGCCAAGGGAACTATTCCAGAGTTTTGATGAGATAATTGGTACTCAAGCCTGGCTATCTTCCCAGAGAAACAGCCTCAGAGGATCAACCATTGCTCCACCAGAGCAGTGGATTTACCTCCCATAATAAATGTCTCCAGATGATGGAGAGAAGGTCACCAGTGGAGACCTGGAACTGTTTTTTCCTAGGGAAAGCTCCTTCCAAACATACACCAATTAGAGGCTGTTCTGAGCACTGAAACATAGGGAATTGATGTCCTTCAAAGAAGTAGGAACAAAAGCTGGTTACTGAGTTCTACTCTTTGTCTTTGAGTCATCCTTCTTGAGGCTTATTGCTAATTACACATTTAATTGTCTTGTATTTTTATTTGTAATTGATTCTCCTCACCAATCAATACAATAACTCAGATAAAAGATTGGGAATCAGATCCTGAGCTACAGCCAATTTATCACTAGGCTATTGATTTCTGTGGCCTCACACTTGGCTTTAGCAAATGAAACTCTTGTCCCTGTTATGGAAAGATCTGCTAATGCTAAATGGGATAAATGGAAAGAGTAGGAATTGCACAGAGGGTTTAAAGAACAGTTGATACATTTTTGTGTGGCCTTTTTGGTGCAAACAGGAACTGTGGCATTGAGCAAGCAGCTTTTGGCATCTCTTCAAAAGGCCTAATAGAACAGCAAAAAGAGCCTTCAGGGCTATTCATGGCTCTTAATCATCCAAGCATGGGCAGAACTATAAATACAAGTGTGTGAAACGGGACCTGTGTGTCTCTGTGGATGATGTATACATGGCTATTAGATCCCCAATGGACAACCACAGCCTGCCCTGACTGCTGTGGTCACTAATTACATGGAAGCTGATTGCATCCATCATCTCCCTGGCCATCCAGCTGAGGCCAGTTTGTAGCTATTTACATGGTGCTGGAGAGAAGAAAAGGAAAACATTTAGCTGAGAAAGGCTGTGATTACTTTGCTTAGCACTAGGCAAAGGCAGACTTGGCTTCTCTGCCTGTTCCATAGTGACTCCATAGTTCTGGCATGTGCTTGTATTCATATCCTCTCCAGGCCCTTGTCCTCGTTCATGCATACCAATCTGACTCCAAGCCTTGAATCAGTGCTGGGGCATGTGCCTAATATCTGTTCCAGTTGTTCAGGAATTGCTGCTGAAATCACAGTCATTTCATGCAAGGAACCCAAAGGAATCAGTGGCAGAAGTTGGACTTTGGGAGTGTAACATGTTCCCTCCCTTACGCCCACTGATGTGTGAGCAAGCACACATTCCTAGGCTTTTATTTCACACACACAGTGATTTACATTCACCTTAGAATCAGATCTTGGTGCTGCCACAGATTGCCAATAAGCCTTTGGTCATGTCATCTAGAGTCTTCAGATGACTTTGCTTCCTGGTGATAACACAATGTCCTGTTTCCTTAAGCTCCTTAAAGGGTCTGTTCCTTATCAGTCTGGAATGTGCTTCAGTATAAAGAGCCTGCAGAGACTCATAGCTTCTCTCTCAGGCAGGATGCAGCCACCAATCCCAGTTTGGAACTGGATACTGAACTTGTTTTGAGGTCTCTTTGGCTTCTGTTCCCCTGTTGAAACCTCCAGGAAAGAGTTGTTAGGTTGTGATTTGAAAAGGAAATTGAAACTTCCCTCTTTGCTGCCTTCTAAATGAACCTTATCATTTCTTGCCTGTCTGGTAGTGACACTACTCAATTCTCTCCTGTCACAATGTACTGGTGAGGACAGGAGTGCAGGCAGTGGCAGGGAGGATTTATCACCCTGTCTCCTGCCTGCAAATTCTGTCACCTAGGGCTGGGGACAACCTGTTTGCCAGCCTGAACAGCAGCCTGGGATGTCTTGTCACTGCCTTCCAACTTGCTCTGTAATGTCCCTCCCTTGGGGCTTGCCACAGCTCAGTGCTGATCTGCACACCCTGTTGAAATTGAGTCCCTCAGAGCCTTTGCTTCCTTCTTTCTCCTAGACTTGATTAAGCTGGAAGATACTCTTGGAAAACTCAGTTCATTGCAGTATTCATCTCTCTGGTTGTTGAATTACAGATTAAGAGAAGCGTTTAATAGCTCTCTGCCTTTCTCTGCTGTGAAATTTATTCCTCTTTCATATCCACTTACACATCTCTGAGATAATCTGATTACTCTGGTGAACAGAAGGAGCAGCCAATGAACAAACCACCTGGATATGATCACTGTAAATACTCAGTTTACTCTAATAGACCACAGGCCTCTGGATCAGCAATCATCTGGCTCATCAGATATGCAGTCCCATGATAGATGTGTCCACAAGCATCTAGGACATCTTCATGGAAGAATAGAATTTTAGGGGTTGGAATGGAGCTTAGAGATCATTCAGCCCCAACCCCTGCCCTGGGCAGGGACACCTCCCACCAGAGCAGGTTGCTCAAGGCACTGGCACAGGTTGCCCAGAGAACCTGTGGCTGTTCTACCCCTGGGAGTGTTCCAGGTTGTGGTTGGATTTTCCAGACCACCAAGTGTTCCAGACCAGGTTGGATGGGGCTTGGGGCAACCTGGGCTAGTGGAAGGTGTCCCTGCCCATGGTAGGGGATGAATGAGATGCTCTTTAAGGTCCCTTCCAACCCAAACCATTCCATGTCACTGAAATAGAGGAAATTTGTTAAGCAATAAATGATCCCATGAATGGAAAAATCCATTTATTACTAGTTATCCCTAAGAATGCAGCATGGCACTGACTGGAAAACCAGTAAACCAGCATGTTCTGGCACTTGGATCTGTGCAGGAATGA